>NC_056743.1:173137539-173387539 GCF_019279795.1 Protopterus annectens | reverse complement strand
CATTGTTTCTTTGTGAATTGCTTATCCAATCTCTTTTCCAAATCCTTTTTCACCTCCTTTGATTGATTCTTATAGTTATCCTGCAATATTTTATATGCTTTACTAATTATTCCTTTTTTAATGGCAGCTTCTGTTCTAGTCTATTAAAAACTCTACTAGTGCTGGCCTTTCATTAGGACACCCCTATTTCTTTCTCTTTGCCTATACTCTGATATCAATCTCTGAAAGGGAAGGCTATCTCTAACCTGCCATCCAAATACATTTTTGTTGTGTTCCCATTCTATAATATTTCCCTCTGTAGTTATTTGCTCCCAATACATTGGTTCCTATGTCAGTTTTCTCCAATAAATTCTAGCCTTCTCTTGCCTCTTGTCTGTATCCCTGATTGCAGTCATCCCTATCAGCAGAATCTCCTTTCTCCATTCCAGTGTTGGTTTAGTTCTTAGAATACTTTCTGCTACTTTATGGATATAATATTCTACATGATTATTCTTATCATTAAAGGCCTGCATCTAAAATCCCAGTCTTTCCTTATTTCTTGAGCTTTCTCTGTGTTTCGTCATCATCCCTTTCCACTTTGAATTATAGTTTTCTGCTTGTGCTATGTATAGGAGTCTTAACTGTGTAGCTCTGAAATACCCCTTCAGATTGGGTAATCACAGTCTGCCCTGTTCTACAGGATGAATCAGCTTATCCCACTTGATTCTTGCTGTCTCCCCCTCCCAGATAAAGTCATCCAGCTCTTTATTAATTGCTACCCACAAAGTCTCTTCTGGTTGATAAAAATATGCCTGGCCTGTGTTTAAGACTAAAGGGACAAAAAACATGTTTAACTTCTTGTATCTCACTATCCATATCCATATAACAATGCTTTCATTTTCTTAGTTTTTGTATTATCTTTAGCTTAGTCTCTTCCCACATATCCTTAGCTGCCACACTAGAATCATTTTAAAGCCATACTCCTGCTTACCTTATCTTTTAAAGCCAACTCATTCTTACCCCCAACAGTGGTAGAAACATCCTTGACCTGGTCATTACTAACATGGGTGACTGATGCTCTACACCAGAAATCAACTCCTCCCTGGTCAGATCTGACCACAAGCTAATCACCATAGATATCCACATCCCACCCACATCCCCCTAAAGGAAACCACCATAAAAAAACTTTAACAAAGCCAATTTTGGGCTTCTAAAAACAGAGATGTCTAACTTCATGATGCCCATGCAAATGGAAAATAGGTGCATGACTGCTGAATCATACATCAATGCACATACACAAGTGCATGTATGAGCACATACACAAGTGCATGGAACCAAACGGAACCAAGACACTCTCCCCCAAAAAAAGAAAGCGAGTCTGGTGGTCCCCTGCCATAACAGACTCTACAACAGAAGGAAAAAAACTGTTGCAGAAAAGGGTAAAGTCCCAAGACTGGAAAAACTCTCTTGTTAGCCTCAGCAAAAAAATGAGATCCCTCATCAAATCCTCTAAAGCTAACTACGAAAACAAAATTGCTGCAGATTATAAAGACAACCACAAAGCATTCTATAGTTATGTCAAGAATATATATGGCAATACTCAGATCTGCTCTGAGTTACAGCACAATGGCAGTGCATATACAGAACCAACAGAAATTGCCAACATATTGGCCGACAAGTTCAGTGCGAACATTACCCCCTTTTCACCCTCTAAAGGACTTATTACAATACCTGAGGAATGCCAAGTCCCTATTATCATGGCTACACATGTAAAAAACGCACTGTCCAAAGCCAAGAATACAGCCTCCATGGGACCTGATAATATCCCTGGCTGTATTCTACATGAATTACAAAGTGAGCTGGCACCACACCTGAGTACCCTGTTCAATCACAGCCTCATCTCAGGCTTTGTTCCCACTGAATGGCACACTGCTACTGTCATCCCACTACACAAAGGAGGAGCTACTACAGACCCTGGGAATTACCGCCCCATTAGCCTGATGAGTCTGATATGTAAGGCTATGGAGTGCATTGTCATGGACTTTATAAATAGGGACATAGGGAATCTGCAAACTCTGGACCCCACGCAGTTTGGGTTTGTGAAAGGTAGATCATGCCTGCTCAACCTGATAGGCTTATTTGAATCTGTCACCAGAGCTGTGGATGAGGGCAAGGTAGTTTACACAGCCTACCTAGACCTTGCCAAGGCCTTCAACACCATCTCTCACTCAGGAATCATAAACAGACTCACTAAACTAGGCATAAACCCCTATGTTATAAGATGGGTTGCTAACTGATAGAACTCACACTGTGAAAGTAGTGGACTCCAAATCTGACTTTCAACCAGTTACAAGTGGTGTCCCACAAGGGTCAGTCCTGGGTCCTCTCCTGTTTGGCATCTACTTCTCTGAAGTTCAAGCCAACACAAAGGGACTCTGGTTGACCAAGTTTGCAGATAATTGCAAACTGGGAGCCATTATTGATTCTCCAACTGATGTAGACATTCTACAAAAGGGCCTCACTGAGACCAACAACTGGTGCCAGAACCATGGCCATAAGCTCAATGCCAAAAAGTGCATTGTCATTCCCTTTGGGAAAAATTCAGTGCCCATGAACTACCACATAGGCAGTAGTCCACTAAACACTGAAGGTGTGATAAGAGACCTAGGGACACAGTTTGACACCCATCTCTCCTTTGATAACCACATTGCCGCCATAGTCAGAAAGTCCTTCTATGTGGCACATCTCATTACAAAATGTTTCTTATCCAGGCAGGAAGAAAGAGGTTATAATTCCTCTCTACTCATCCCTCATTAGACCTATTATAGAATACAACGCCCCATTTGGAGTATACCTCACTAGACATCTGCAACAGCTGGAAAGGCACAAAAATACCTTTAAGAGGATCTTGGGCGTTAGACACTTGCCCTATATGGACAGACACAAAAAACTCCAGCTATACTCTGTCTCATATCGCCTACTTAGAGGCGATCTGTGCTTGACCTACAAAGCCATGTCTAACCCAGAGCTGGTAGATATGCTACACTTAAAGAAATCCCAATCCCTCCATGCCACACGCTTCAGGGACCTAAACCTCATTACCACAATAAACAACATGCTGGAGGGACATGTTCCTACCCCAGAGACTTCCCATACTCTGGAACAAACTTCAAATTCACATCAAGCAGAGCACTTCACTGGCCCTCTTTAAGAGAAATCTTGATGAGTGGATGGGCAATAGGAAGTTCACTCCTGGGATCACTTCAGTGGCCCTGCTAGACACGGGCACTGGAAACTAACTACAGGCAGCATGATGTCAGGGAATCTTCTTGGGCTAGGCTTATATAGGCTCCAGGGCTGTTAACCTAGTAGACACCTATGAACCTAAATATTTCATTTTATCATGTCCCTATAAATATGGGTATTCCTGAACCAGTTCATGTGTGGGTACATAATTTACTTCTATTGCCTTTGTTTTAGCTTCATTAATTTTGTATCCTGAAAAGATCTGAAATTGCCTCAAAATGTTCCACGACACTGTAATGACTTTTTCTCAGGTACAAAATAATATCATCTGCAAATAAAGCCAACTTTTCTTGACCACCATACCAATTATATCCTTGAATTTCTGAGTCCCTTGTTTTCTTTGCCAATGGTTCTAAATATAATGAAAATAATAAAGGGGAAAGAGGACACCTGTGGCTATGAATCCCACAAGAGATCTGTTGTGGTATATGTCCTAAACCTCAGGACAAGGCTTGGAGAGCTCATGGGCTTTGCCCAGGAGAACCTGGCAGGAGCCCAACAGCAGAAAAAGGTCTGTTATGACAGGAATGCATGAGCCAGAGAGTATGCTGTGGGGCAGCAGGGGATTGTTCTCATTCCTGTCAGACACAATAAACTACAGGATGCTTGGGAGGAACACTTCAAAGTGGTAAGGAAGGTCAATGATGTTAACTACATGATAGAATTGCTAGGCAGGAGGCAGGGGTACAAACTGTACCATGTTAACATGATGAATCCTTAAAATGATAGAGAGGCCCTTATGCTGAGTATGTGCAGTGGATGGCAGGAGGAGTCTGAGGGAGATCTGGTGACTGATCTCCTCAACGAGGTTCAGACTGACACCTCATTTGAAGGGTAGCAATGTCCCAGCAGCTGTCCCCTACCCAGGTTCAAGAAATCCAAGCAGTGTTACAGGAGTTTGGGGACATGTTCAATGGGAGACTAGGGTGAACCCACCTGGTGCAACACCACATGGATACAGGGCTCCAAAGACCTATAAAGCAGGCCCCTTACAGGGTGCCTGAGCAAGTCAGACAGACTGTGAGGGAGGAGATGCAGGTAATGTTGGAACTGGGAGTAATCCAGGAGTTCAGCAGTCTCTGGGCCTCCCCAGTGGTGCTGGTACCAAAGAAGGATGGTAGCAACAGGTTCTGTGTGGACTACAGGAAACTAAATAATCACACAGAGTCAGATGCTTACCCTGTGCCTAGGACAGATGAAGTCCTAGAGCATCTAGGTGGGACTAAATATCTAACCACCATTGATCTTACCAAGGGCTACTGGCAGGTGGCCTTGACTCCCAATGCCAGAGAGAGCTCAGCCTTTCTGACTCCTTTCAGTTTATATGAGTTCACAAATATGCCCTTTGGGATAAAAAATGCCCCAGCAACTTTCCAGAGGCTAGTAGATCATATCCTAGCAGGAGCAGGAGATTATGCCCTTGCTTACCTGGATGATATTGCCATCTACACCATTCCTTTCAAGAGCACCTTCACCATGTCAGGGAGATGCTAGGCTGACTGCAGAGGGCAAGGTTGACCATTAAGTCCAGTAAGTGTCAGGTGGGTATGGCAGAAGTGTCCTACCTAGGATATAGAGTGGGGAGTGGTAAGATTAGACCAAAACTTGCCAACGTGGAAGCCATTCAGGCATGGCCTGCCCCTGTTACCAAAAAGCAGGTGACAGCATTCTTAGGGACAGCAGGGTACTATAGAAATTTTATTCCGTATTCTAGTACCATAGCTGCTCCCTTCACAGACCTGACAAGGAAAAACAGGCCAGATAAGGTAGTGTGGACCCCAGCATGTGAGCAGGCATTCCAGAAGCTTAAAGGAGCTTTGGGAGGACCTTCTGTGTTAGCCAGTCCAGATTACAGCAAATAATGTGTTTTGCAGGTGGATGCTTCAAACCATTGGGTGAGGGCTGTACTTAGCCAGGTCTCTTCAGAGTGAGAAGAGTACTCAGTGGTATATCTCAGCCATAGATTCCAACCCAGGGAGGAATGTTATACAGCTGTAGAAAAGGAATATCTGACCATAGTATGGGCACTGGTGAAACTTCAGCCTTATTTGTATGGAAGGAAATTCACTGTAGTTACAGACTACAATCCCTTAACATGGCTAAATAGAGCCAGTCAACAAAATGCCAAGTTATTAAGGTGGGGCTTACGATTGCAGGCATATGACATGACAGTACAACACAGTAGTGGGATCAGCAATGCCAACTCAGTTAGATTCTCTGTAAATGGTTCATCTCCCAGGCCCATGCTTACACTAATCAAGGGTAGCAGAACTTATCAGAGATTTGGGATGCATGGCTAGGTTTAAAAAGGCTCTTGTGGTCATTAGCCTAATAAACACCTATGACTCTATGAACAGGGAAAGAGGTAACATATTCCCAGATAGGCTTATTTCTCTCAAACCACATTTCTCAAGGGTCACTTGAAAAACTAGCCTGAGTCTTAGAAGAGGGAGAAATGTGATGATATGGGCAAGTGCCAGCATAACCAGCTGGAGTTTTGTAGAGAATGATATGGCTTTTGAATATCAAACCGATTTATACAAGATGCTTGTGTTACAAATGTATTAGAACTGTATGTCATTTATGTATCAAACTGATTTTGTACAGATGATTTTGCTGAAAATGTATTGGTGAGCTTTGCTTGTGTTGAAATGTATCAACAATACAACCTGCTGATACGAAGAGAAATGTACATGTATTACTATAGCTGAATTAAATGTATGTGTTTTAATAGAGGATACTGGCACAGCTGAGGTTAACTTTAAGAAAAATTAGAGAAATGCAAATGAGCTGTTAAATCTTTAAAAGGCATCCCACTGTGCTGAATGGAACCAGAGACATTGGGTCTGGGGAAGAACCTTTGTCCATTAGCTCAGTGAAAAGAGGGGAGGCCCCCAGGCAGTGCCATAAACATTTGGATGTGTAGTGCGGCCATCTGTGCTAACTTCCTGTCTCGGTGTAAGGGGAATACTGTGAGAATCTAGAATCAGGTGACCAGATGAGGTCATTCTGCCAGTCCTCTTGGAAATGATACTTTAGATATTAAAAGGAGAAATTTCAGAGTATTGAGTATTCTGTTTTGGGAAGGCTGACTGGAAAGACCCTCACCCACAGCAACTTGCCTTGCTGAAGTAAGTAACTTAACTAAGGAACAATAATTCTTTTAGATTCAGTCAAGAATATAGTGAAGTTTAGTTTAGATATTGTTTTTCTTTATTTGTCTGAGTCTGTCCTTCAATGTTCTTTTCAATATTTCCTGTGATCTGAACTCTGTAGTTTACTATGAATATATATTCAGTATTTTCATGTACTTTTATTATTTATTATTAAATATATTTAAAACTTTTATTGTGGCTGAACCTTGTAGAAAATACTTAACCTTTGAGAGTGCTTATATTTATTTGGTGACATTGTGTGGGCCACTCCAGAAGGCCTAGCTATCTTGGTGAACTTCTATTATTTGTATTAGTATTAATATTACCCAGTATAATTGGATACCCTTTGTAAGAGCCTTGCAGTAATTGATTGGTGGCATACCTTAGAATCTGGGCAGGGCTGGTAGAGCAGCTAATCTGTGCCAGGCTTTCCCAGGTGTGTGTGTGTATGTGAAAATTAAATCTTAGTGTGTGTGTGCGTGTGTCAGCTACTTGGTCAGAGACATGAAGCACTGGGTTCACAGAGAGGGGGCTGGAGGACTTGGTTTGGACACTCAGCTGAGGACCTAACCCTACAGCTGTACCAGTGGGGAGTCTAATTGGGGGCCTGGAGGGAGACAGATATAGAGGCATCCAGACCCTGGGCTGAGAGTGTTCCCTGTGTACTCTTAAGGGAAATTGTACTTGATGCAGAGAGGTCTGCATCTGGAAATACTGAGTGAATCCATTTGTTTTCCAAATAAATGTCCCTCTCCAGTATCAGTGGCGAGGATTCAGGCTTCTTTATTACTGGCCCAGTGTGGGGTGACACATATTGGCAACCATCACATATTAGTAGCAGTGGTGGGCATCACAATAAATATAATTTTTTTAAACAAAATGTTGGGAGTCAAATCTCAACAATGCACTGCTTATATTAGATATATTTCTTGTACATGAAGCTGTGTGATTATATGCCAAAGCTATGAAGAAGACAGTATTGTTAAGCACTTTTCTGACATAAGAAAGCTACTTAGTTTCCCATTTTGCTGTAGTCTTATTTTAGAATATTAATAGCAGCCACCACAGAACTGTATCTGAAAAAGTTACAATGCTTTAAAAGCTGTAATATACTCTGTGCTAGCACACATACACAAGAAGATATATGAAAAAATTAAGTGTCTAAAAGCTTTAAAAATGTTAATTTATTAGAGGAACACTTTGAGTCTGCCTGGCATCTGTATGATAGCACTAAGTGAGTTACATCTTTTAAAATTATAAAAAGTTTGCACTTCCACCCATTTTTTCCTCTAAGTTGCAATACATTGGGGCAACTAAAGTTCCATGTAGTACAAAGCATTATGATTGGATCACTGATCATAATTATTTGCTAATGTGTTAGAGAATTGGACTCAAGAAATTCATATTTCAATTTCATTCTAAAGGGGAATTTCTTCAATCCATTCTTTAACACACGGATTCTGATTATAATCCTCTATATATCAATGTCTGTACCTGCCTATCTATTATAAGGAAACTTTTATGTAGTTTGATCTTATTGTTTTTCGTAAGGTGTTCAAGGCATTTTTTTGAGAAACCCTTAATAAATTGTATTTCATTTTGTATTTGCAGTGTTTTGATATATGCACATTCACACCTAAGGAATTGATTATAAAGAATATTTTGTTTCTTGTGCTGCAAGGATGACATCTGTTATAATGTAACAAATTATTCCATTCCACCAGCTACATAATGTTTTTGTTTACATGGTCCTGAATATCAACAGGTTTTACTATTGTTAAATTACAAAAACTAGATATTGACCCACTTTCCCATACTAAAGTGAAGTAACCACAAAGGACAGGTTACACTATGCCAAAATGTTAGAATACCAAACTAGCACCCAGTGAATGATGCAGACTGTTGATGTCTGTGTTTCCGTGAGGGGGATGGCCTTTCAGCATCTCATTTTGAGGTCTAAGTCTGCATTTGATCTTCATCTTTTGTGCTTCACTCCAAGGTTGCACTGCCTTGTGAAAGGGAAAATGCATTGCTTTCCATTAATACAAATACCCTACTTTGCCTGACCTCAGTGGGAGAATAAAATAGTAGGTGGTATTGTGGGTGGAGGGGTCTTACTTCCTTGCAAAAGCTTGAACTTTGTACTTTTTCAATATTAATTCTGTTTTCTTTTTTGGTATTCTACCAGTTTAGAATAATATTTGAGAAAAGTCTTGGTATATTAAATAAATCTACAAGATATTCTTTGTACTACACACAAAATGACATTTTAGATAACCACTTGAGCCACAAAAATAAAAGTCATAGATTCTTCCACAGTAACCTTCCATACTATAAGCACATCAACTGAGTGCCTGTGGGGGCTTTGTTTTCCTAAACAACCCAAGTATTGGCATGATGTGTAATCTTCCTCCCATTCCCTGCTGTGCAGATAATGTAGCTTGATGGTAGACTGGCACCTTTTGTGGGCAACTTTCATGTTGCTCATTGGTGATTACTAGATGATAACTTGGCTAATGACCCCAGGGAGCCTTTTTTAAGCCTAGTCATGCTTCCCACCCATCTATTAAAATTACATTTGCAACTCAAAATCTATTAATTACAATAGAAAATCTACACACTGTTTAGAAAAATCTGACTCTCTGATGTATTCTCATTGCATGAAATCAATCCATTAGTGGAATAGTTGTATAAAATATGGGTTTATTTGTTATAACCAGATTGAAATCATTAACTGGGGTTCTATCTTCCAACATTTGCATTGCATCTCTTATGTACTATCTGATATTTAATTTTATAACTTCATATGTTGTTTCCATGCAGTATACCAATAAAGCCTTTTTAAATTTAGCCACTGCAATCCCACTGATACAACTGACTATGTATCCCTCCCCCCATCTGTAAGGGGCAGGGCCAGTAGAAAATCTGATTTCGCATCCATTCACCAAAGTTAGATTTAAAGATAGAGTGGGATGTGCCTTGCTTTTCAGAAAAAGGATTTTGTTCCAGAGGTGAGGAATTACTTGGGAGCAATAACTGTCATGTCAACAAGTCTTATTTATGTTGCAGTGTAGATTTAGGTCCCTTGAACTTGTGTTTGTTCTATGACCAGATTTATAGTGATGCAGTATATGATGTACAGCTTGGTCATTTACATCTTTGTAGGTTACACATACATCAGTCTGTAGACATATGTAGGAGACAGAGGAGAGAGAGAGAGAGAGAGACAAGGTTTTTAGCTGGTCTGCGTAACAGGATCCTCAGACAAGATATATTGTTTTTAAAGGGAGGAAATGCTAGGGTATTTCAGGATGGGTTAAGTGTTTGGAGTGAGCCACTAAGCAATCCAAAACAATACGAAGGAATTTATATGGGGATTGAAATGTTTATTGATGTTGGAATATGGGATAGTACCAATAGCCTTAGCTAAATTGAGATAAGCTGTGTGCACAGAGTTACCATCATTCACTGCTCCAGTGACTCTTTCAAAGAAATAATTTAAATTTCAGTAGGTATGAGCTAACTTTAAAAAATCCAAATTGGTTTGTTCTACTGATTGTCAATTTTCTATGTCCCTGTTGTTGAGGTCCATAATGATGCATTCCATCACCTAAATATGATACTGGGGCTAATAGGTCTATAGTTACCATGGTCCGTGTTAAGGGCTCCTTTGTAGAGAGGAACTTTGACAAGTGTTCTTCAGGCTTCTGCTACACACACAGTGGAGAGGATGTGGTTGAACAGTTTAAGATGGAGATTTGGTAGGGTGTATTTCATAATAAACATAAAATGATCTGCATGTCATCTGCACCCATAGAGCTGGTATTTTTAATTTTAAAGAGCATTTTTTGGTATCTGTTTAGAGATAAATACTGAGGGATATAGACTAGATATTCTGGATTGGGAAGTTTGGAATTAACAGGAGGGAGAAGTTAAGCTCAATTTATTTTCAAGGATGTTAACTATGTCCTTTGGGTTTGAGTGGGTGACATCATTAGAGGTAAGCCCAGTGCAATGCTGGGTTTTGTTTCTAAGGTTCTTTACATAATTAAAATATAAAAATCACCAAAACATCACATACACTTTATTAAACAAAATAAGAAAAAGCAAAGCTTTCAAGCCAAGAAAGACTCTTTCTCAATGCACAAGTACTTCTATCAGCTAGTAGGGGTAGCTATGGGTACCTCAGTAGCTAATAGCTACACAAATTTGATTCTAGTCCAATGGGAGGAACTTTATATTTATACTTATCATGATGACACAACAAGGGTTGAGTTTCAGAATAGTAATTTTTTTTTATAAACGTTTTGTTGATGATGTTTTCTTTTTCTGGACAGGGAAATAGAAGCATTACATTTGGATCCATTCAGCTGCTATTCTGAGGCTTTGGTTTTGGCTTTACATAATTAAAGCGTGTCTTGTAGTTCTACTTTATTGATGTAGCAATTTTTAGTTCATAATTAGCTCTGCCAGATTTGATCTTGCTCCAAGTTCATTTGTTAAGCATTTTGAGGTTGTTTTTAATACACACTGAGAGTTTTTTGGATTCTATAAGGCTGTTTTTTTTTGTTCATTGTAGAGTTTATTTATAGTTGAGTTTCACCAGAGAAATGTGTTTTTATAGCTGGTGTAGTATTTTGGGCAAATAGGGGCATGAGTTGAAATGTGGTGTGTGTTAGAAGGTCATTAATAGGTGAGGTACTGTTCAGTCATCTCAAGTACTCAGCGAGCACATGGAAATTGGTGTTACAGAAGTCTGTAAAGATGGTTTGGTTGGCTGTTACCTGTACAGTGATCATAATATGAATGACACTCTGGGTGATCTGATTTGACCACTGAGAGTGCAACACTGTATGAGAAACAGACATATACAGTGTTGCAGGACAAGATGTTAATATGACATCAATGCTGCAATATAGCAGGGACATCAGAGTAGTAAACAGTCAACCACAGCAAGTATATAATATATCAAGGCAGGATGTACTGTCATGGCAAGGCAGCAACATAGTCGTTTCATTTATAGAATGAATAATGGATCTAAAATACTTCAATTCATGTAGAGTACTGGGAGATGCATTTTCAGTCATGTTTGTATATTTTTGGTGTACCAGGAATATATGTTATGACATTCTTCTTTCCAAATAGAAATGTACCTGTTGTTTTACTTAGTATTCTCCTGATGACATTAAATAATAAACTGTCGAAGTAGTGACTTAGATTTAAATTTTGTTACAGGATCTAAGTTTTTTCCAGTTTAACATGTATTTTAATATAATTTAGTTTACTGACTTGCAGTAGCTATTATAGATCATTATACTTATTACTATTATACCCTCTTATCTACCCCATTGCATATAATGTTATGTGTTCAAGTTGTCTTGTATGAAAAACTGTGTTACACCTTCCGTAGAGCAGCACCCCTTCAAACACCATACACACACACACCCACACACCCACACACACACACACACACACACACACACACACACACACACACACACGCATGTATGCACAAATTGTATGAAGAGTAGAGTACCCATGGAAGTGCCAAGATTCATTGTGCTAAATGACAATTGTATGATACAGGTTATAATACTGATTAATATTTTTATTGATATTTGATTTTAGAATTATTATCTACTGATTTGAGATAAATGTATTGCCATCGGTAAAGGCATTGCATTCCAATCTATGGTTAAAGACAATGCCCTATAAACTGTCAAACCATGTGGCCAAACAGGGTTTGCCAATGCTGGTTAGAGCACTTTACTGTGCTGGTTTGAACAAGATGTATGGCCCCTGGTACACATGCCTTAACATCTATAGTTCACTATTTTCTTATCAGGCACATACTTACCTTCAGTTGTGTTTTAATGTATAGCACACATTATGCCGAATGCATAACTCATATAGTTGGCATGGAAGCAGGGGCAAGTAATCATGTAATACTTATTTTTTAATGGAGGCTGGCGTTGCATGGAGTGGCAAGTGCCTTGGGTGCCACATTTGTTAACATGCACAATTCAGACATTGACAGTTTTGTATTATCTCAAAAAGATGACATGAGAGTCAGTGTAATGTCACTACATCTGCAGGATGGGCACTTCTGCCTCTTCTCTCTTTGTCTTCCTTGCTTCCTCTATATTTCATTCAGGTCTGATTTATCAGGCTAAGGCAGTTTCTTGCCTTCCACTATGTACAAAGCATGAAGGGGTAGAAAGAAAAGATGAGTCTCATTAAAATTTGAGGCTAAGAAGGCTAATAGGAAGGAAGCTGTAAATGAAGTGGGTAGAAAAATAAAATAACTGAAGCTTGTTTTTATTTCCATAAGCAATAAACTCTGCATGGAAAAACAATCAAACCTTTATTTCTCACACTGAAACTAGTACCTTAGACCTACAGTCTTGTTTATTTGTGTCTTTCGGCTTTTGCCGGTTAGGGGTCACCACAGCGGAACTCCGGTCCGCTAATGATTGGTAGTGGATTTTTACATACCGGGTTACCAGCCCTGACGCACAACCTTCAATGAAGGCACGCCCCATTCACATATGCCTCCACGCAGAAAACGCTCTAGTTGAGAATTGAACGGGACAACGTCTTGCTATGAGGCAACAACGCTACCGCATAGTTCAAAATACTAAAGGGATGAGATACTAGTTGCAGTATGTAAAACAGGAGCTTGCTTATTTTATCAACATTCAGTGTTTATCAACATTCAGTTTAGTTGTTTTGTCAAGTGTAATTTTCATTTGTAAACTGTGAAGGCTGAACTTCATGATGCATAATGAAACTTGCTTATACCCTGAAGCAACTGGCTCATGAATGCACTTGGTATGTTACAGAGCTGACCAGTAGCAGGACCAGCAAACTCCAGGTTATATTGCCAGTTGCATGGGTGGTTGGTGATGACATACCAATGTGAGACCTCATACCAATAATGATAAGACCATGATGATCTGTGAGGTGTAAGTGCACATTAATATTTACATTGTCTGCAGTTCAATGTCCTCAGCAAGTGAGGACATATTAAAAATAAAGCTCTACACTTATGCATGTTGGGAAATCCACTGACTGTGCTAAGTGATGACTTTGCTCAGGAGATGAACTGAGCTGATCTCTGTGTTTTCTTTTATTGTGGCTGGTAATTGTGTAGTTTTGCAGTCTAGCAGCACTATTTAACTATTGTGGGTGTATGGCAGCACTGAACAACATAAAGGCACCTATTTTTCAGCTGTTATGCTTCGGTGAAATGTAGGATTATAAACAGCATTTATAGTAAAAAATGTTTTTTGTTTGAAGTATGAAATTCTGTTTCCAGCAACACACACTCACACCCACACACGCACATACCATATACATAAATATTTATATGTGTATATTATATATATGGATTCACTTTATAATCTTGAAATACTGAAATATCAAATTTTTGTATTTCTAAACTATAAAGTCGAATGTTCAAAATGCCGAAACCCCAAAACCACAAAGTAAAAACCCCAAAACCACAAAAGTAAAAATCACAAACTTAAACACACCATACACCACACAACACATATATCATCCTACCCACACAACAACAAACAAAACACACACAAACACAAAAACACAAATAAACAAACCTACGCTACAAATCAGCATATATTCTCATGAGGCTGCAAAAAGTGTATGTTATACTTTACCATCATTTAGACTTGATCTAGATGTCCAGATGTTTAAAAAAAATGTAAAATCAAGCCTGAGATCCACGATGAGAAAGTAATACCATCTCATCAACTGCCTTTGTGACATTTGTCAAGCATTGAGGTATTAAAGACACTGTACCTTTAAGGTAACAAAGACAAAGAGTCATATTCTCTGAGGATTTGCTGCTTGCATCCTTCATTAGTTTTATTTCCTTCTTAGGAAAGCATTGATAAAATATTAGGCTATATGTTTGCTGTAGGCGTGACCAGTCTCTTTAACAGGCTGTAATACAAATGCTGCTAGATATTTTTGTGTAATACCCTTAGCAGATACCCTTAGAAGTGTAAACATTTGCCATACACGTTGTTTATAGTTCAGTTTTATTGTGGCATCCAGACTGATAAGCAACTGTTATCTTGTGGAAGGTTTAGGTTTCAGGTTTGGGCTAAAGCAAGGAAGATAGTAAAAATATTTGCTTTGTGATGATTTGTGTTTAGTGCACATTTTATGTACACCTTTTAACATAGCTCTTTATCTATTTCACTGTGATTTGTATACAGCTTTTTTTTTATATTGCAGAGGCAAAACTCTCAGCTCTTTATCTTGTGTCGTTCGGCTTTTCCTGTTTAGGGGTCGCCACAGCGGAACTCCGGTCCGCTAATGATTGGCAGTAGATTTTTATGTGCCGAGTTGCCAGCCCTGATGCACAACCTTCAACGAAGGAATGCCCATTCACGCATGTCTCCACACAGAAGACGCTCTAGCTGAGAATCGAACAGGACAACGTCTATCTGTGAGGCGACAATGCTACCGCAGCACCAAAACAAAGCTTTTGAACTAGGAATACTGAGTCCATATCTGAAACATACCTACAAAATCCAAACTCCATTGTCAGATGCAGACAGAAAAGAGGAATGTGTAGTCGGGTGCCTATTCTGAAGAAACAGAAATATGTCATATTGATACTGGACATAATGTCATATTTCCATTACCATTCTGTTAGCAATTTTATTAGAAAATAACAGAAATGTGTAAGAAAATAAATTATAGCTTTTTGAAAACTGCAGGCTGTTACCTTTTACCTTTTATAGTAATGGCCGAATTGCAAGGATATATAAGTTTACTGCTATAGTGTTGCTTGAAGTAACTGTGCCTTTTTATTTTAACTTTATTCATTTGTTAACATGGTAAACCCACAAGTGTATTCTTAAGGACAACCTTTGATCACTGTGGGTCAAGTGAATTGCTCAAAGTCACATAGGCAAACAGAGAAGCTGAAACCAAAGCTTGTCCTACACGATGAAATAGAAGTACAAAGCGTTAATCCTCTGCACTAAAGTTCCATACATATTGTTGTTGTTATCCAGAGAACATTTTCACCAGACAGAAGTTTTATGTACTTCTTTCATACCACACGCTCACATGCACACTCACACCTACGGCTAGTTTACAGTGTCTAGTCCTCCTCCTGCATGTCTTACAATGTGGGAGGAAACTGGAGAATCTGGAAGAAACCCACATAAACACAGGGAGGGCATGCAGACTCAGCACAGAAAGCACCCCAGCCAAGAATTGATCCAGTGAACCTCTTGCTGTGAGGCAACAATACTATTCTTTGTGCCATACATGTATATATACACGCGCGCGTGTGTGTGTGTGTGTGTGTGTGTGTGTGTGTGTGTGTGTGTGTGTGTGTGTGTGTGTGTGCGCGCGCGCGCGCATGTATTTGGGAATTTATTTATTTATTTATTTGACATTCGTTGATGGGGTTAGTCTGACTGGGCAGATGCCCATTTTCAGTGGAGACCCGAGGAAAAACGCTCCAAAAATACAATACATGGTATAAAATGACATAGAAGAAATAATCACAATGCAATGTTTTTCCTATACATTGTTTTATATGCATAAATTCAATAGTATTATAATTTACATATTTACATAGAATTAAAAGACTAAGGACGTTAAGTTGAGTAGCAGTCACATAAAGGTAATTCCATGCATATTAACAGTTTAATTGTATGGATGGTTACTTATATGTATGATATAAAGTAGGTTAGGGATCAAACAGGAGCTCTGAGGCTAAGAGTCTGTAGTAGTTAATAGTTATATAAATAAAGTGTAAGAAATGGTATAAAACCGTATATAAGAGGGGAGGAGAAAAGAAGTAAGGGAGCGGTTAGATCGTAGCAGTGCCGACAGGAAGGTTAAGTAGGATCATGGCAGGTACAGGTCCATAAGTTTAGTAGGTGATCTTTCAAAGTGTTTAAAAAACAGCTATTGTTGGTGATTGTTCTTGTATGTAAGGGCAGTTATTCCAAGATTTGGCAACAAAGTGATTGTAGAGATGTTTTCCAGTGTTTTTATTGGTCTTATAAGTTTCCAAGAGGTGTTGGTCAGAACTACGGAGTGTATGATTTGGGGTATAGAGAGATAAGAGGATAGAGAGTATGGGGCAGGAGTTAGGCTGGTTTAGAATGAAGTGGGTCAGGTATAGCTGAGGCAGGAGGAGCTGTTGGCAGAATTCTAGCCACTGTAGATGTTTGAGAGATAGGCAATGGTGTGTGGGATAGGGGTGATTTTCTGCAAATCTGGCTGTTTTATTATATGTGAGTTCAGGTTTAGTTAAAAGGTGAGATTGAAGGTTAGTAAGGATTGGGACAGCATATAGTAGGGAGGGTAGTAGACAGGCTTGTGCTAGAGAGAGTTTAGAGTTATTAGTGAGGATTTTTTTGTTTTTGTAGAGCAGGCCAAGTTTTATATTAGTTTTTTAATAGCATGCTCAATATGAAGATCAAATTTTAGTTGGTTGTCGATAATGACACCAAGTAGTTTGGTGTGGGGCTATACCTAAATAGTTGTGTTGTTGAGGGAGGAGACAATGAATGTAGTTTTGAGGTGTTGGAGAGATTTAGGAGGAAAATGAGAAGTTTTGTTGGGTTAAATAAGAGTTGGTTCAATGTAAGCCGTTTTTGACTGAGAAGAGAGATTCTTGGGTAAGAGAAAGGAGGTGGGGGAGATTGTCAGCAGAGGAAATTATTGTAGAGTCATCAGCATATTGAATTAGAGAGGAGTGAGGACTGGAAGTGTATAGATTGTTAGTAAAAATGTTGAATGATAGTGGTCCAAGAATAGAGCCTTGGGGAACCCTGGTTTGGTCTGGGAGGAAGGGGGAGAATGCAGAAATCCACTTTACAGACTGAAATCTGTTGGAAAGGTACCTAGTAAACCCAGAGAGGGCAGAGTTGGAGAGATTAAGGTGGGCTAATTTAGACAAAAGTAGGTTATGAGGAAAGGTGTCAAAGACCTTTGAGAGGTCAAGGAATAGACAGGAGACCAGTTTATTGTTGTCCCAAAGTCTAGAGATAGTCTGTGTGAAGGATATTAGGGCTGTAGAAGTACTGTGGTTAGGGTGACAGTCATGTTGGGTAGTATTTATGAGGTTTTCTTGTAGAAGATAGTCAAGGAGTTGTTTGTGAATACACTTTTATGGGGTGAGAGTATGGCTATAGGCCTGAAGTTTCAAGGATCAGTAGACTTATCCCCTGTATGAGAGGGTATTATATAAAATTTATTCCATATATCTGGGACAATTGTTTCTTGGATGGCTCTATTTATTAAGATGGAGATGGGATATGTGATGGATTTGACAGCTAGTTTAAGAAAAAGATGAGGTAAGTTATCAGCAGAGGGGGAGCCTGGTTTAAGTTTAAGAAATGATTTAATGTAAGAAGTGTGAAAAGTCTTGACAGAAAAAGAGCTAGAGTTGGTAGACAGAGAGGGAGAGGTGATGGGGGAGGGAATAGTGTCTTTTGTAGTTAACTGTGACCTTTTCACTCATTGTTTTAGTTTGTTAGTCGGGATATTTTGCAGACACCCTAATGGTAATGGACATCAGCTGGGTATAACAGCCCTGTGTTTCTAATGCTTAGTCAAAAGTTGTCTACCTCCTATCATCATACCTTTACAAACACAAATACTTCCCCTATACTTCCCTACCCTCATACCCTCTTCTTAGCCACTCATACATTCCTCATTACCTCCACACTATTCAACCACAATGACACTCATCTATACAAAATCAAACTACTTCAACACCCCCCTCTCTTACCAAAAACAAAGCCCAAA
The DNA here is from genome assembly GCF_019279795.1 of Protopterus annectens. NCBI lineage: Eukaryota > Metazoa > Chordata > Ceratodontiformes > Protopteridae > Protopterus > Protopterus annectens. The sequence goes on along the minus strand of NC_056743.1, from coordinate 173,369,291 downwards.
CATTATTCTTTAAGCTACAGTAATTTACTTTATAATTTGATTATACTAACCTTACTACTCACAGAGGATATACTTCCCAACCCAGGACCAAACACCAGCTCCTCTATAGTCATTAATCCCTCACCTCCCTTATTGTCTGCTACACTTCCATCTTCTTCTTCTCAGACTTACTCCTTCTCATCCACCAAAAATTTAACTATACTTTCTCTTATACATTCAAAGTATTGTAAACAAAGTCACTGAACTACACTCCTGGATATCTCACCACACCCCCGACATTCTCATCCTCTCTGAAACCTGGCTTAAACCTCACATTTCTGACAGTGAAATCTTACCTCCTGGCTACATCATCCACCAAGACAGACTCAACAAAAAAGGTGGAGGTGTAGCTATCCTTTACTCTGAAGAAAACTCTCCCTGTACCCTTTATCTATCTCACCTCCTAATCTCCACCCTGCACAAGTGCTCTTAGTAAACTGCAAAATAAATAATCATAAAAAGATGGCCATTGCCTCCATATATATTTCACCAGGTAATAATATGCCTACCCTTGAATTCTTTCTTGGATTCAAGAATGGGCATATCAGAGTATAAATATAGAGTAAGTGGGTGAACAGAGTGGGTTGGAACTGGAAATCAGAGCTACCCGAGCAAGAAAAAACAATCTGTAATGAGAAATGTATGAGTGGTTAAAGAAGAGGGTATAAGGATAGAGATTTGCCAGAGGAGAGTCACAGTAATCTTCATAACTGACCTTTAAATTGAGACTGTTTTTACAACATTATTCAGCATCAGAGGTACTGTAACATCTTAATTAAAGACCACAGTACTTTTGTTTGTTAAATGCTAGCCTGGATTTTAGTTTTCTGTTGACAAAGCCATTTTACCACAAAGAGTTAAGTATCAGCTGCAGTGTTTTCCACATGGGTGAATGTAGTGGGCAACACATTCAGCTTTACATATTTACTGAAGTCCTCACCTCTGCTTCCAAGGAAAAACAATTCCCCAAGAGAATGACAATTTTTTTCTCTCTTTCTATGTTATCTGTAGTGCTGAGAGATGCGTGCAGCAGTAAACTGCACTATAGTCAATGACTTCACTTGACACCGTCCCCCACTCTGGAATTATAGATAAACTCACTAAACTAGGTATACAGCCGTATGTCAAATGATGAGTTGCCAACTGGCTCACTGACAGAACCCACACTGTGAAAGTAGCAGATTCCAAATCCGACTTCAGACCAGTGACAAGTGGAGTATCACAGGGTTCAGTCCTGGGTCGTCTCCTGTTTGGTATCTACTTCCCTGAAGTACAGACTACACAGAAGGTCTTTGGCTAATGAAGTTTGCAGATGACTGCAAACTAGGAGCCATAATCGAAACTCTTAATGATGTGGACATCCTACAAAAGGGCCTCACTGAGGCAGATGCCTGGTGTCAAAGCCATGGCCTCAAGCTCAATGCCAGAAAATGCATTGTTATCCCCTTTGGTAAAAACTTTGTACTCATGAACTACCACATAGGTGGCAGCCTACTTAACACTGAAAATGTAATAAGAGACCTTGGGACACAGGTGGACAGTAGTCTCTCCTTTGATAATCACATTGCCACAGTAGTCAGGAAATCCTTCTATGTGGCACACCTCATCACAGAAGGTTTCTCATCCAGGAAAAAAGGAATCATTGTTCCCCTCTACTCATCACTCATTACACCCATTATAGAGTACAATGCCCCTTTTGGTATGTACTTCACAAGACATCTACAACAACTGGAAAGGCTGCAGAAATACCTCACAAAGAGGATTACTAGCCTCAAACAGATGCCCTAGGCAGTCCACCTCAAAAAACTCCAGCTTTACTCTGTTGCATATTGCCTACTCAGAGGCGATCTCTGCCTAACATACAAAGCTATGTCAAACCCAGAGCTGTTGGACATGCTCCACTTAAAGAAATCCCAGTCCCACCAAGCTACAAGCTCTAGGGACCTAAACCTTGTCACCACAATAAACAGAACATGCTGGAGGGATAGATTCCTGTCCCAGAGACTTCCCATACTCTGGAATAAACTACTTATCTATATCAAACAAAGCTCCTCATTAGCACTCTTCAAGAAAAATCTTGATGATTGAATGGGAAATAGGGGATCACTTCGGTGGCTCTGCTCAACAGGGGCACAGGAAAATAATTTTCTTGGGTGGCAAAAGCCAGGGTACTTTTTTGGCTAGGCTTATATAGGCCCTAGGGACAATAGCCTAGTACCTACCTATGAACCTGTGATTTACTTTAAAGATGGTGCAATTGCTGTGTTTGGCCTGCAATACTGAACCAGAATTTGAAGGGAGGTCCACTTACCTGTTCATTTGCAATATAACTACAGTGGAACAGCTTCTTCAAACCATAACTACGTCTGTTAAGGGTATTGTAGTGGTTGCTAAGTCCATCGCTACATCCCGATCTGCATCCCTGTCAAAGCCACTGCTTTGAGAGGAAGACCCAGAGGCACACATTGTGGTGTTTAAATGAATCATTAGTTGGGAGGTCTAGGCCCAGGTCATTTGAACTCCAGTTCTAGCTGCACATCTCACAGGGATTTCCTCCTTCTCTTTATGGATATGAAAGGTAACGAGTATAAAAAATTATGGAAAGGTAAAATGATGCCTGCTTGTACAAGTGAAGTTCACTGCAAAAACTCAAGAACTCAAGTTTCAGTAATTGAGAGACTTAAACCAGCATGGCCTAGCATTATTATGATGTGAATGTGTCAGAGCCACAAACACAACGTTCTTGTTACAGTTGTTAAAAGGGTAATGCTTTATGAAAATGTGTACAAGAATGAGTTAACTAAAGCTATTAATAAGTCTGTGTCTAAACTAAAAAGGACGTTTACTAATATCTTGTGTTTTTAAATATGGGAGGAGGGGACACACAGAAAAATTCTGTATTACTAATAACCATGAAAACAAGTCTGATGTAAATGGTAAAACTAGCGACAGAAATACAAATAACATGGAAGCTGTGGAATGCGGCAGTTAGAAATGTTAAGGTTAGTAAAACTGCATTTTGTTAGTGAGTGACTACTAAGGTAATTAAATGTCCAGTATTAGTGAACCGAAGGGAGTTACAGGGGCTATTATACTCCAATAGTATAATAACCCTCATTAAAGCAGCAGTATAGTTTTAGATTAAAGACATATGCCTTCGCAGAGATAAAAAAGAGCTAACCTATCACACTGGTAGAAATTCAGACATGATTTATGAAGACAATACATTATGTAACTTTACTTCAATACCTTACTCAGAAGCTGTTTATTTGGAAAGATCTCTTTGATTTTAAAGAGTTGTCAGGGCAGTTGGAAAGTGAATGTGCCCATAACACCCTAAGTCTCCAGGTTAAGGTAAAAGAGTCTTAGGAACTCCATTTTGTTTTTTCACCTGGTTTTACACTTCTACACCACACTGTACTCTGGAAATCCAGAGGATGCGCACAGTTCAGGATTAATATTAGCAATCCCCAATGGAACAAGGCTGTGATTGATGATACATAGAGAGGAAGACCCTATAGCTCCATTAGATACTAAGGGAGAACATCAAGAACAAAGTGGAGTCTGAGAAGAACCAAAGGCAGGCACAGTACATAACAGCAGGGAAAAGGAAAAGACCAGTGAGCTAGTTGTATATCCCAACCAGAGCACAACTGACAGCCTGAGAAGAGGGAAAGCTAAAACAGAAGCAGCCCATACTAAAACAGATCAAAAAAGGACAGAGCATGTAGAAAGGAGGTTATTTACCATTGCACAGATACTGAGAACAATAAACTAGAAGAACAGGCAGATGACTAGGTAGGTAATGGTATGACTTAACCTTCTTGGGAGAGGACTATTATACTCAGACCCCTGTATCAATCTTGGTGGGAGAGCAAGCATGGCCTTTAAAAAACTGAATGTCTCTCACACACACACACACACACACACACACACACACACACACACACACACACACACACACACACACACACACACACACACACACACACACTGTGAACAATCCAAACAGCACAATAATGCTTTTACCTAACATCTTTTATTCCTTGTTATTAAAACTAAATTTTCTCCAGTTTAACATGTATTCTAATATAATTCAGTTTACTGACTTGCAGTAGTTATTACAGTTCATTATAGTTATTACTATTATGCCGACTTATCTACTCCTTTGCATATAACTTTTTTTTTTCAAGCTGTCTTGCATGAAAAACTGTGTTACACCTCCTTGAGTGCAGCACCCCTTCAAACACCGCCCCACAAATCTGTGAACAATCCAAACAGCACGATAATGCTTTTACCTAACACCTTTTATTCCTTGTTATCAAAACTGTAACCAGCACTCATAGTATTTCCATAACTGCTGTATTTTTAACCTTAATAACTGCGGACTTTCAAAATGTATAATCCAGAATTCAACAGCAAGCATTACCTTATCTGATATCAACCATCAAACGTGTTCCACAGTTACTCCTACATTGCGTTCAGCTCAAACACATAGAAGAAAAGCCATTATGAACATTGTGTGCAGCTCAAAAACATGGAAGAAAAGCCACGATGAAGTGTTTAGTTCTCACGTCACTTTATCAGGCAATGACATGAGTCGTGGAGAAGATGATTTCCCTGGAAAAGGGAAACCCTCACAAGGTGATGTAAGTTGTTAGACCATGAATGCTATTTATGTATATTAATGCCAGGTAATATGCTGCGGTAGCGTTGTCGCCTCACAGCAAGACATTGTCCCCTCACAGCAAGACGTTGTCCCGTTCGATTCTCAGCTACAACGTCTTCTGTGTGGAGGCATGCGTGAATTAGCGTGCCTTCATTGAAGGATGTGCGTCAGGGCTGGTAACTCGGCACGTAAAAATCCACTACCAAACATTAGCGGACCGGAGTTCCACTGTGGTGACCACTAACCGGGATAAGCCGAAAGACACAACAACAATGCCAGGCAATATAGATACAGTGGATATAAAAAGTTTGCACACCCCTGTTAAAATGGCAGGTTTTTGTTGTATAAAAAAATGAGACCACTATAAATCATTTCAAAACTTTTCCCACCTTTAATGTGACCTATAACCTGTACAATTCAATTAAAAAACAAACAAATCTGTTAGGGGGGAAAATATTAAAAATAAAAAATGTAAAATAAGCTGGTTGCATAAGTGTGCACCTTTTGATTTAATTACAGCATTCAGTCTTCTTGGGTAGGAGTCTATCAGCATGGCACATCTTGACTTAACAATATTTGCCCACTCTTCCTTGCAAAGGCGCTCCAAATCTGTCAGATTGCGAGGGCATCTCTTGTGCACAACCCTTTTCAGGTCACCCCACAGATTTTCTATTGGATTTAGGTCTGGGCTCTGGCTGGGCCATTCCAAAACTTTAATTTTCTTCTCGTGAAGCTATTCTTTTGTTGATTTGGATGCATGCTTGGTATCACTGTTGTGCTGAAAGGTGAAATTCCTCTTCATCTTCAGCTTTCTAGCAGACGCCTGAAGGTTTTGGACCAAAAGTGACTGGTATTTGGAACTGTTCATAATTCCCTCCACCTTGACTAAAACCCCAGTTCCAGCTGTAGAAAAGCAACCCCAAAGCATGATACTGCCACCACCATGCTTCACGATGGGGATGTGTACTTTTGGTGATGCAAAGTGTTGTTTTTGTGCCAAACGTAGCTTTTGGAAATTTGGCCAAAACGTTCAACCCCATTTTCCCATAAGCTTTTTGGAGACTTGAGGTATTGTTTTGCAAAATTTAGCTGGGCCTGGATGTTTTTCTGTGTAAGAAAAGATTTCCATCTTGCAACCCTACCCCATAGTCCAGACATATGGCGAGTACGGGAGATTGCTGTCACATGTAGTACACAACCATTTTGGAGGGATGTCCAGTTCTTTGCAACATCACTGTTGTCCCATATTTTCTCCACTTTTTGATGACTGTCTTCACTGTGTTCTATGGTATATCCAATGCTGTGGAAATGTTTTGTACCCTTCTCCTGACTGATACCTTTCAAGAATGAGATCCCTTTGATGCTTTGTAAGCTCTCTGTGAACCATGGCAGTTGCTGTAGCAGGCAACTGAGTAAATGTCAGGAAAATCCTACTAGGACAGCTGAACTTTATTTGGGGTTAATCAGGGTCTCTTTAATTGATGGCAGGTGTGTATCCAAGAATAGTGAATGCTGTAATTAAATCAAAAGGTCCTTCAACAAAGTGTTAGTTTAAGGGTTTGCACACTTATGCAACCAGCTTATTGTACATTTTTTATTTTTTATATTTTTCACCCTAAAACATTTATTTGTTTTTCAATTGAATTGTACAGGTTATAGGTCACATTAAATGTGGGAAAAGTTTGGTTTTTAGCTGCTACATAGTATTTGACATATTTTCTAAGATTTTGTCCACTACAATGTTAGGTTTATCTAAGGGACATCCATCAAGTTGTACAAAGTAGTAAAGTATTACTGCTGAGATATGGTTTTTAAATAATGAGTTTTCAAACTGTGTTTTTTCTTTTTGCTAAGTGTTAATAATTGTTGTGACTTTTCATAAATTTAAACAGCAAAAATATTCAGTGAGTTAAAATATCTCAATCAGTATCCTGCTAAATGGAATGACATTAGCCCAAAACTATGTACAGTTCACTTTGGGTGGCCACTAAAATGCACTATATCAGTCAGGCAAAGCCTGGGCTTTCCTTTCCTTTTCTTTTATAAAGGTATAGAAAATAGGCTGTAAGGGTGTTAAACAACTTCAAATGATTTGATTTAAAACCGTCTAAGATATCCACACAACAACAGTTTGCTCTATGTATGCTTATGTTCAAAACAAGCAGAAATATTAATTTTCCTGAGCAGCATGATGCCGTTTTACTTAATCAACTCCAACACTGTAGCACTTTGGGGAAAGGGGGAGTCTTCCTGCTGCTGTCATTCCAACTGTGAGTATGCATAAAGTTAGCTGTGGCATGGAAAAACGGCACTCTAAGCTGCCATCATTGTGAGAAGCTAGCTTTGCCTTACTCAAACTGCTAAAAAAATAGTTCAGGAAACCCTCTTATTGGCTGTCATGCTATAATCCACACATAATATGACCATTTAAATCTGCAACTACCTCTGGTCTGCAATGATACAAATGCACAAGGAAAAAAAGTCAGTTGGACTTCCATGATGGCTGCAGACTGATCAACAGCTTAATTTCAGCTCTCCCATTGTGAAAAAGAAACTGAGAAATAAGAGCTAGTGACATTGACAGCTTGAGTACAATTCAGTTATTGGCTATTAAGCATACTGCTTGGATGCCAGCAAAGAAGAAATTTACAGAACCTGAAAGAAAATAAACCAGAAAAAGTGAAGAAGAAAAACTGGCTAGGAAGAATCCTGCAGCAAAAGGCAGTTAAAGCTTCAGCTTTCATATAAGAGATGGCTTCCTGTAATTTAGAGGACAAAAATTAAATGTACTCACAGGTGATCGAAATAAATGAAACACTGAAGGAGGATATCATCTCAAATAAAAAGAGCTGGAAAACAGCAGAAACTTTAACTAGGTATTCAGATGAACTGATAAAACTGCAAAAATCAGAGGGTGATATGAATAAAAGGCTAATCGAGTATGAATCTTCTCAAGAAGAGCTGTTTCAAAAATGGTAGATTTAGAAGAGAAAGTACACAGAGAAAACCTGAGGTTTCTGCTGTACCAAAGAAAGTGGAAGGAAAATATTGTATTAATTTTATGAAAGTACAAATAAGAAGACTGGTATTTAAATGCATGATTTTTCAATGGAAAGGGCACATTGAGAGCATGCTACAAACCTGGCCAAGAGAAGGTAGCTAAGACCTGTATTAGTAAAGATGCCTTAATACTAGCAGAATGAGCTGTGCCTGACAAAACATTGGCAGAAGAGACAAATATTAAAATGGCAGAGAGCAAAGTGTTTGGGGAAATCAAAGTTCACTTTACACCAGGCAGAAGAGAAGCAAATTTATCCCAGTAGTCAGGGAATCACAAGAGGCAGGTGAAAGATTCACGCCGGTGTATCAGGCTGTATTCAGAATATTTTTCCTGGAGGATCAAATATATTCTTGATGCAGAACAGGCTAAGGAGGAAATAAAAAAGTTTCTCAAACAAAAAGTAAGCAAACAGAAGGGGACTCTGCTTCCCATTCTTCTGATAATAAAGCTTATAGAAAGCCTTTGACAACCTTTTCAAATGTTCCAAAGGAAAATGCTGTAGAGACAGAAAAAAACTCATGAGTTGACTAGAAGAATTAGGAGCACCTTGGACTTGAACCAGAGTCTGGTGTTGGGAGATGGAGATGACCAGCAATACTGAAATAAATTAATAAATGGGAGACTATACAGAATCAATCACATTTGTGGAATATGACATTCTGAGAAAAAGTGACTAAGAAAGACTGGACATTTGTTGACTTTCTTAAACTTGTGGGTAGACTGAAAGGCATATACCCCACTTTATATAATTAATGTTTAGAAGGACGCCTTAAGGGTGGGGGAGTAACTATAAGTAAAACAATTTTTGTTCTTAGTATTTGTATAAAACATTTAATTATATAAACTGCATGTTATATACAGTAAAGCAGTTTTTGTAATGCATAGTCAGGGGTATTTTAAATGTGAGTGCAATCTGTTCAGTGATTGCTGAATGTGTTAAAGATATTAAAGTAAACAAGTACTTTTTTTAGTTGTAAGAAGTACAGGCTTTACAGTATAAGAAGAGAAGAAAGGCTGGACAACACGAGTTTAATGTTAATATGCTGTGATCTAGGGCTGCTGGGATGAGAGTGAGGTATAAAAGTGCACTAAGTCTATCATAGATTCATAGGTAAGTACTTAGCTTGCTGCCCTTGGAGGCCATTTTAATACTAGCCAGTTCCCCTTTTTGGGTTCAAAATAAACTGTCCCATTTGGTTATAAATTGGTATTGCCCATTCCATGACCAATAATTCTACATTTCCCATAATAAGAATAACTGGGATCATACCATAGATAATTTGAGGGGACCCATGCATGGCATAAAGTATTTAGCAGCTGCCTTTGGCCATTAGTAGTACGGGGGCAGTCCTGGGATAAATATTCTGTTTCATATCCATAGATCTAAGTTGTGCTTGGATATGGACAGGGATAAACTCTCTGTGAGATATATTTGTCCCTCTACTGCACTAGTGAAATAATCTGACTGCCATGACTGTTAGTCAAGAAAAATTCCGGAGGCTTTAATGTAAAAGAAAATGGTAAGTGCTTTCACAGTGTACCCACTGCTTCTTCAAACCATATAAATAGAAGAAAAAACAAAACAAGCTGCATAAAGAAATTTAAAATCTAATACACCAGTAGTCACCTACAAATGATGCTACATCATAATTAGTCAACAAATCAAATCCAGAACTCAAACAAAAACTATTAAAACAACCATTTAACTAATAGCCAGTCAACAAACAAATGCCAGTACACACCTACTTACATACATAAAGTCTCATTCATTTCAATGCTTAATGGGACAGGACTTCAACTGTTCTGCTCTGTTGATGTTAGAGAAGAAGTTTAGATACCTAGACAAAGTATTTCTGACGTCCTTTGACCTGCTGATGTGCAATAAATCAATTGGTAATGTGTCTGTCAGAGGATGCCTTATATCCCAGACACAGGTTGCCTTGAGTTGATCCTTGTAGGACATGTTGTTTGAGCCTTGTATTATTTTAATAAGGTATTCCTTGTGGTTTCTAGTATTGCATGTGTCCAGTCAGATACATGCCATAGGTGGCATTATATTCAATGACTGGCCTAATGAGGGCTGAGTAAAGGAGGGCAGTGACATTACTAGATCTAGACAGAATCTCTCTGTTTATAAACTGTGCAATATACTAGGCTTTCTTACAACTATGGACACATGTTGGTCAAAAGGTAGGTCACTATCCATATAAGCTCCTAGATTCCAGCCAACTGGGTCAAATCTTAGGGGGTGTATTATCAATGGGGTGTTTCCTAGGATAGATGACTTCTGAAATGATACAATAATGCATTTTGTGGCATATAGTTTCGGTCCCTATTTTTGGCACCAGTTATTTATTTGAGACAAACAGTCCTGCAGGACTGATAATTCATTTGGGGATTCAGTGACTGCTCCTATCTTGCAGTCATCTGCAAACTTAGTCAGCTAGTGTCCATTCATATTGGCTTTTACTTCAGAAAAGTAGATCTCAGAAAGGAGAAGTCCCCACACTGAACCATGGGGGACTCCACTGTTGACTGGTCACTTTGTAGAGGTTATTTTCCCTATTTTAATTATCTGTGTACTATCTGTAAGCCAGTTGTCAATCCAGTAGGTGGCATATGGATTTATTCCCAGTTTATTTAGCTTTCCTACTATGCCTGAGTAGGGAATTGTGCCAAAAGCTTTGGCCAGTCTGAAGTATGTGGTGTGTACTGTTTTGTCTTCATCCATTGCTTTGGTGATGTTTTCAAAAATGTCCACCAGATTTAGTAAGGATGACCTGCCCTTTACAAATCCAGACTGATGGGTCCTATGTTTGGTGATTCCCTATGTCCTGATTGATAATTCCATGATAAGTCTTTTCATAGATTTGCATATGAGGCTGGTCAGACATATGAGTCTGTAATTGCCTGAGTCTGTGGAAGGTCCTCCCTTATACAAGGAATGACTGTAACTGTTCTTCATTTGCTGGATGCAAAACCTGCATGGGGGAAGAGAGTGAACAGTGTTGTTAGGGATGTGGCTAAATCATGCTTCATGCTATTTAAAATCCATCCAGAGATATTGTCAGGACCCATCAATGCAGTATTTTTAGTTTTTGATAGCACTTTTAGGACTTGGTCTTGTGCGGTAATTGGATATGGATAGTACATCTTGAGGGACAGAAGGAAGGGCGAGAGGGGTAAAGTTAGAGCTAAATTTATCGGCCAGTAGATTTGCTATATATTCAGCCTCAGTATAGGTAACATCATTTGCAATCAGTTCAACACATTTCTGCATTGTGCTTTTGAGATTACGTACATAACTAAAAAAAGCCTTGTGACTGTCTTTAGCTTGTGTAGCTATTTTAGCCTCAAACTTGGCTTTGTTTTTGTTTTTATTAAGCTCCTGGGTTGTTTATTTACGTGACAAGGGTCCTAACATTCTGGGAATTGCTCTTCTTATTTTTGGTCAACATTTTTTTCTTTTTATTATAAATGTATTTGATATGGTTCTATCATGTAACTTTGTTTTGGGGTTTTACCCTGTACTTGTTCCTATAGGGTACAGCTGCATTAATGCAGCTGTTTACCTGCTAGTATAGTGTGGTGATGTACATTTCCTCATACTCAGTTAACTTAACTGGGTTTGGTGGGGATTTGAAACTTGCCAATGTATTACGTAGGAGTAGGTATTTTGTCTGAAATAAAAATTTCTAAAGATATTTTGGTCGGATTCTTATATGTTGAATTAATATATTTTCTTTTATTTTTACAAGGGTGAATGTCTATAAACAAGTACTTTGTAAGCAAATAGGCTTGAAAAATAAAGCAGTGAAAAATGCCAAGCTTCTTACATCTGCAAAGATATTAGCTTGTTTTTTTTTCATTAGTAAATGTTCAGTGGGAGTCACGAAGCCTGCTGCTAAGGCAGCTGTACATTCTGTTCTGAGTTAAATTTACAAAGATTCATGGCTGACCCCTTTTACATGGACTTAAGATGTCTGCAGGTGCAAGCAATTAATCTTGAGAGTTCTGAGCATTCTTTGCTGAGAGAAATGCAAAATTCAAAAGTACAATGGTAAGCAATTTGGTGAGAAATAAAGTTTGAAATTATGGGAAGTGAATAAGAGATGGCAGCCTCTCTAGTAGCCTATAATGCATTTAGTAGAACAGTGTATAATTTAGTTTTGTTTCAAGATAGCCAGTGCACCTTTTCTTAGGGCTAAAAGTTAATGTTTTCCGAAGCATACTAGCTGTTTTCACATTTAGGAGGGGAATAGAGATAAGAAAAGAACATAGAACAATTGGTGCAAGTAGAAAAACAGGCTGTAGCTTATGCTTTATTGTTGGTAACCTTAATTTTAGATTAGCTAATGCCTGTCATGCAGCTCTTGATTTTGGGCAATTGTTCCTATCTGGAGGGTTAAAGTTAATTTTTGTAGATGTACATATAGTGTATGGGTGTTTTGAAAATGTATTTAGTTTTTTGTTTGAGGGTTTCTATTAAAACATAAAGCCTTGAAGAATGTGACATAGGTTCAAATGGAGGTGAGAAAGAACAACTGTTTAAGAGAACTGCCTGCCAGACATTAATGTGTGCATGTAATACAAAAGTTTATTTATTTATTTATTTACATTTGTTTACCGGGAAATTCCAACTGGATGCAGGTCCTTTTTCGGCGGATGCCCTGGGAGAAAAGCTCCACATCATGTACATGATAAATAGAGATACAAAGTTGCAGCAATATTAAACAACATTACAGGTTGTTGGCTTTAATATAATAACAAGATATTGATTATCAACAGTATATACAGTAAATGTTGCAAGTTAAGATAGTTTCTTGTTTATAATATTAGTAACAAGGTTGTCAGACAAGATTTTAAAGTATGTAAAGACAACTAGTTATTCTGACTGTGGTTAGTAGTGGCGGTAGTATAGTTGGGTTAAGAGTCTAGGTGGGGGGGTAAGGGTGGGGGTGTTAGTCTGGATTAGAACAAGGACAAAGCCAGTGTAAATTTAAGTGGAATTTGAGTGCAGTCTTGAAAAGGTTGCTGGAAGGTAGAGTAGTTATAGAGGGTGGAAGATTGTTCCAAAGTTTAGATATGGTACATGAAAATATGGCTTCTCCTGCTGAGTTTTTGGGTTTGATAACAGTGAGTTGATTTTTGTTGCTTGATCTTAGGGGCCTAGTGGAGTGATAGGGTTGGAGAAGGGTTTGAAGGGAAGGGATGTTATGGTGGTGGTTAATAAGTTTATGAGCGAGGGTGAGTTGATTAAAGTGAAGGAGCTGTGGGAGTTCTAGCCAGTTTAGTTCTTTAAGGGAGATACAATGATGGCTGTGGTAGGAGGTTCCAGTGGCAAATTTAGCAATTTTGTTGTAACAAGCATCCAGCTTGTATAGGTCTGTCTCTCTAAGGTTGGTAAGTATGGGGGATGCATAGAGTAGGGTGGAGATTAGCTGGGAATTGGCTATAGAGATTCGAGCCATCTTGGTTAGGAATTGGTGGCTTCGATATAATTCACCAAGTTTCTTGTGAACTTTTTTTATTGTGAGAGATATGTGGGTGTCAAATCTAAGTTTGTTGTCTATTTCCACACCATGTAATTTTGTGTGTTCTGATGTAGAGATGATGGTATTGTCTTTAGCAAGAATGTTGAAGTGGGGGTGTTTTGGGTGGCTTTGGAAGGTTGGAACAGGAGAAGTTTTGTCTTACTTGGGTTGAGTAGGAGCTGAGCATTGGATAGCCAGCTTTCTACAGAAGTGAATGATTCCTGTGTGATTTGTTGTAATTCTGGTAGAGTGGGGGCAGAGCAGATGAGAGTAGAGTCATCTGTGTACTGTATAAGAGATGCTTGTGTGGTGGCAGTTGTTAGTGAAAAGTGAGAATAGCAGAGGCCAAGGATAGACACTTGGGGAACTCTGAGAGTAACTGGGAGGTGAGGTGATAGGTTATCATCCCAGATTACTGATTGCTGGCATCTGTGTAGTTGCTGTGGAACCAGTTGCAGGCTGACTGTGAGAAGGAGAGGCTGGGGAGAGTAGAGAGTAGTAGCTCATGAGATATCATGTCAAAGGCCTTTGAGAGAGCTAGAAATATGGCAGTGGTGAAGAGGCCATTGCTTCTGTGATGAAGTATAGTGTTGGTGAGAGAGAGCAGAGTGGAGGTAGTGCTGTGATATGGCCTGAAACCATGTTGGGTTTAAGAGAGGAGATTATTAGCTAGGAGGTAGTTGGAGACCTGGGTGTTGATACATTTTTCAAGTATCTTGGAGAGTGGGGAGAGGATAGCAGTGGGGCAGTAATTGGAGAGGTCGGTGGATGGGGTACCTTTGTGGAGGGGAATGATGTGGGATATTTTCCGTATTGAGGAAACATAGCCTTCTGTTATGGAATGGTTGATTAGAATTGGAATTAGGTAGGCTAGTGTATCAACTGCATTTTTCAAGTATTCAGAGGGGAGGTTGTCAGCTGCGAGTTTGGTGGGTTTAAGTTTTGACAATAGTCTTTTTATATTGGAGGTAGGTACTGAAGTGAAGAAGAAAAGAGGGTTAAGAGTTGGGGGGCTGTTGTAGGGAAGTGTTGTTTGTTTAGAGATGTTATAGTTTCAGTGAAGTGTTTGTTGAAGGATTCAGCAATACTGCTGGAGGAGGGGGGAATGGATGGCTGGGGGGTATCAACCTTCCCTGGGTGGAGGATAGTGTTAATAGTAGACCAGAATTGCTTAGTGTTGTGGTTGGTAGAGTTTAGGGTGGATTTAAAGTAGAGGGATTTGTCTAATTGGAAATACACATTCAAAAAAAAAACACCTGACATGTGGGAACATTAACTTTTTTATCATAAAGATTACACTATCTATATTATCTTGGAATGTAAATGGCTATATGGGTATAGACAAAAAGGAAAGAGTGTTGAATTACATTAACAAAAGCAGAGTACAAATAGCAATGTGGCAGGAGATCCATTTGGAAAGAAATGAGTATCGAGTCTGACAAAAGAAAAGAGTTCAGGATGCATATTCAGCAGAATCCCAGGGAAAAGGGAAAGAGGAGTAGTTCTAGTAATTGATAGAGGGACACCAGTAGTGATGGAAGAGGCAAAAAGACAGTAATGGTAGATCTGTGATAGTAAGGGAGAAGGATTACACTGGCATGTATTTATAATCAACCAAAAAAATGCTATATTTGGAGCTTAAGAAATTTTTGGGTGAAATAACCAGTTTCAGCAGGACATATTAAGTATAGATGGGGATTGGAACTTGAATTGTGATAGTGAGAATGTATCAGGGGACCTAGAAGGGAAAATATAATAAAAGAGGGTAGATTCCTGAAGAACTTTTGAAAATATTTGACATGTGAGATGTGAATTCAGTAGCAGTAACTCAGACAGAATTTACAAATTATTCCCTAAGGTACAATAACTGGGCTAGACTTGATAGAAACTGCATTTCACAGGAACATGTGCATGTAATTGAAAGTTTTGGCAGATATCCAATAGCTATTTCAGATCATGAATGATAAAAACAAAACACAAAACAAAACTCCTTGCTGAAAAAACACCAACTGGTAATTCGAAAAAACCAGGATACCAGGATAACGAACCAAAGTGCAAAACGAAAATTATTTATTTGTCAGCTTCACCAGCACAGCATTAAAAACACATAGAACACATCCAAAGTGTGGTATATCATCAAGCGCTTTCACCCGGGCCCTCCCAGGCTTTCTCAAGACATTGAATACATTGTTTGGTAGATTCATTTATACTACTCTTGCCACCCTTAATTATTTAATTGATTCGCAATTAATCCATGATTACATTTGTATTTAAAAAGATAGAATCCCTTTTAGCATTGTCACAAGTTGGTGGTATTAGTTTTATTACAATTTTATAATAAACCATCCCTTGTTCCACTCTACTATGGGATACAAAACCATAGTTTGTCATGAAATACTTGAACCATTATTAGCATCTAAAAATACATATTTAAAAACTACATGTTAAAAAATGTGCATAAACAATGTGTGTAAAAAACTTTCCAAAACTGTTAAACCTACTAACAGCTACATTGGCTGTTGGTTAAAATGTCAGCATTCTTCAATAATTCATAACTATGTCATACTAAAAACTAGTTAACTGAAAACTTCACAATACCCCATTCTATACGTTCACATACATGCCATAAATATTGTACACCCTACATTTATTTCTTTAGGTTTTTTGAGTTTTGACATCTTCCTACTAATACCAAGTGTTGTATCCTATTTGTTATATACCTCTCCAAATTCTGAAAACTATTATACTAAAAATCTTATATTGTTAAAACTTGTATAACCCCTACCCTGTCTTGTGTCCCTGGTGATCAATATGGAACATTTCATGTTCTAATTTGTTGTTGTGTTATATTGTATCTATGCTCCTCTCCTTCTTAGCAGACTTACCCTGCTAATGGCTCCTTTGTGGCCAGGGAACTTAGCTATTTTCTATTCTTTGTTTGTTCCACTTTTTTGTTGTTGCTCTATAGCTTGGCTCTTCTAATTCTTAGCAAACTGGCAATACTAATAGCTCCATTGAGGCCAGGTGGTTTGGCTGCTTCTAATCTTATCTGCCAAAGCAGTTCTTTAAATTCTAAGGATGTCTCCCAGTCACCTCCTCTGGGGTTAATATTTGCTTGTTCTAGCACTATAAACTTTAACTCCATTCCTTCACAAACTAATGAATGCTTAAAAAAGGCATTTGTTTCTTTACCTTTACTAATATCGTAAAGGTGCTCATATATTCTTTTTGCCAGTGTCCTCTCCGTTTTGCCTATGTAAAAACTTTGGCAATGCTGGCACAACCCAAGGTAAACCACTCCCTTCGCCTTGCAATTAAAATACCCGGGCGATTTTATATACATTTTTCTTGCCTTCAAATAGAACCCTTTTTTATTAATAATATTGGGGCACTGCTTACAAGTATTACATTTAAATGTTCCAGTCTTTCGATCCATCCCACTTTGACTAACTTCATGACTTATCTCAAGCAATTCTTTCAAATTTTTATTCCGTCTTCTAATAAACTGTGTAATTCTAACCACAGTTTATTAGAAGACGGAATAAAAATTTGAAAGAATTGCTTGAGATAAGTCATGAAGTTAGTCAAAGTGGGATGGATCGAAAGACTGGAACATTTAAATGTAATACTTGTAAGCAGTGCCCCAATATTATTAATAAAAAAGGGTTCTATTTGAAGGCAAGAAAAATGTATATAAAATCGCCCGGGTATTTTAATTGCAAGGCGAAGGGAGTGGTTTACCTTGGGTTGTGCCAGCATTGCCAAAGTTTTTACATAGGCAAAACGGAGAGGACACTGGCAAAAAGAATATATGAGCACCTTTACGATATTAGTAAAGGTAAAGAAACAAATGCCTTTTTTAAGCATTCATTAGTTTGTGAAGGAATGGAGTTAAAGTTTATAGTGCTAGAACAAGCAAATATTAACCCCAGAGGAGGT
This sequence comes from Protopterus annectens, assembly GCF_019279795.1. Classification (NCBI taxonomy): domain Eukaryota; kingdom Metazoa; phylum Chordata; order Ceratodontiformes; family Protopteridae; genus Protopterus; species Protopterus annectens. The sequence continues at coordinate 173,352,049 of NC_056743.1, read as the reverse complement.
GACTGGGAGACATCCTTAGAATTTAAAGAACTGCTTTGGCAGATAAGATTAGAAGCAGCCAAACCACCTGGCCTCAATGGAGCTATTAGTATTGCCAGTTTGCTAAGAATTAGAAGAGCCAAGCTATAGAGCAACAACAAAAAAGTGGAACAAACAAAGAATAGAAAATAGCTAAGTTCCCTGGCCACAAAGGAGCCATTAGCAGGGTAAGTCTGCTAAGAAGGAGAGGAGCATAGATACAATATAACACAACAACAAATTAGAACATGAAATGTTCCATATTGATCACCAGGGACACAAGACAGGGTAGGGGTTATACAAGTTTTAACAATATAAGATTTTTAGTATAATAGTTTTCAGAATTTGGAGAGGTATATAACAAATAGGATACAACACTTGGTATTAGTAGGAAGATGTTGTCAAAACTCAAAAAACCTAAAGAAATAAATGTAGGGTGTACAATATTTATGGCATGTATGTGAACGTATAGAATGGGGTATTGTGAAGTTTTCAGTTAACTAGTTTTTAGTATGACATAGTTATGAATTATTGAAGAATGCTGACATTTTAACCAACAGCCAATGTAGCTGTTAGTAGGTTTAACAGTTTTGGAAAGTTTTTTACACACATTGTTTATGCACATTTTTTAACATGTAGTTTTTAAATATGTATTTTTAGATGCTAATAATGGTTCAAGTATTTCATGACAAACTATGGTTTTGTATCCCATAGTAGAGTGGAACAAGGGATGGTTTATTATAAAATTGTAATAAAACTAATACTACCAACTTGTGACAATGCTAAAAGGGATTCTATCTTTTTAAATACAAATGTAATAATGGATTAATTGCGAATCAATTAAATAATTAAGGGTGGCAAGAGTAGTATAAATGAATCTACCAAACAATGTATTCAATGTCTTGAGAAAGCCTGGGAGGGCCCGGGTGAAAGTGCTTGATGATATACCACACTTTGGATGTGTTCTATGTGTTTTTAATGCTGTGCTGGTGAAGCTGACAAATAAATAATTTTCGTTTTGCACTTTGGTTCGTTATCCTGGTATCCTGGTTTTTTCGAATGATAAAAACAAGATAAAACTGCAGGGTAATACAGTAAAAATGAGGCACTGGTTCTTTCCCACCTACATGTTAAAAAGAGAAGGATTTGAGAATTGTGTAGTGAAAATTATTCACATTATTAGGGAATATAGAAATATCTTCATAAGCTATAGCTAGTGAGTGTGATACAATGAAAATGGAGTATAAAATAAATTAGAAATAAAAAAAAGAAGTTAAGAATTAATAGGAATTACTTAGAGGGGCTGAAAAGGTTAAAATATTACAGACTAAGGGGAGGCTCACAGAACAAGAACAGGTGCAAATGCAGAGGGTTAAAGATAAAACAAGGGAGTATCTGAATAGTATCCATGAATTTAGAAAGACTGATGTTAAGCAACTATTTTTTGACAATAATGCAGAGCACAAGAAATTTTAGCACAATGACTTAGGCAACAGAAAGAAGAAGAGTTTGGCACCAAACTTAGTGAGCCTATAACAAGAAAAATGACCGGAGATGCCATAGAGGTATTAAAGCTGTTTAAGACATTTTATGAAAATTTGTACGAAGTAGGGAAATGAGGAAATAAAGAAAAAACACAAACAGAAACATCTATGGAAGACTTAATGCCAAGGTTAGAGATACATTTGACATTGAGGCTCAACACCTAACAGTTAAGATAGGGAGAGATGAAATAAAAATGTTGCTGTGTAATCAATCTTCTGGAAAGTCCCCAGGAACAGATGGTATTTCTATGGATGTTTAGAAGTTAGGAGGGAAGAAAGTGTTAAAGATCTGGAAGATTTTATTTAATAGCATTTTAAAATGAGAGAGGCACAAATATCTTGGAAGAAAGCTGAGGTGTCTGTTTAAATTAAATACAGTAAATATCCATCAGACCCAGCTTCATACAGACCATTTTCAATTTTAAACCATGATTATAACGTGTTTATGTCTGTACTAGCTAAAAGAATGGCAAATGTGTTGCCAAAATAGATAGATATTTATCAGTGTGTTTTTTTATGGAGGGGAGGCAAACATTTTACAGCATTAATAAAGCAATGATGACTCAGAGGGAAGCAGAATGTAAGCAAATAGCATTGTTGTTAGTAAGTCTTGATGCAGAGTAAGGTGGGATTTTATGAGTGGGCAATGGAAGAATCTGCATTCCTGCTATAGTAATAAGGTTAATTAGGAGGATATATGAAGGATCAGAGGCAAGAATTAAAGAGAGAACATTTCTGTCTGATAGGTTGTCTGAACAGAGGAATTAAGCAAGAGTGTTCTCTTTCCCTGTTGTTATGTGCTTTATATTTAGAGAAATTGGAAAAGAAAATAAGGGGCTCAGAAATACAAGGATATATTTGGTATGGTAATCAAGAAGAGCTTGTTTTATTTGCAGATGATATTATTTTGTGAGTGATAAATCCAGAAAAGGAGTAGCAGAACATTCTGAGACAGTTTCAAGTTTTTTGGGACATACAATTAATGAAGATAAAACAAAGACTATAGCTGCAAATTATGTTCCCATACATAAATTGGTTCAGCAACACCCATATTTATGGGGACATGATAAGATGAAGTATTTAGGAGTATGGATTAAAAAAGCTTTTCTTATAGCAGATAAGAATATATAGTAAGAGAGTGAAAAAAAGATAATACTGGAAGCTCTTGTTTATGGACATGGAGAGTAAGATACAAGCAGTGAAAATGTTTTTAGTTCCTTTAGTTTTATACACAGGTCAGATATATTTTAATGAGCCAGAGGAGAAGCTGTGGACAATAATTAATAAAGATGTGAAGGAATTTATCTGGTAGGGGAAGAGGGCAAGAGTTAAGTGTCATAAGTTGATCCTTCCAGTAGAACAAGGTGGATTAGGATTACCTGATTTGAAGAGATAATTTAGAGTTACACAGTTAAGGCTCTTATTCATAACACAAGCAGAATATTTTAACTCAAGATGGAAAGGGATGGTGATGAAGTGGGGGGTTTAAGGAATAAAGAGAGAGAGAGGGATTTTGGATGCAGATCATTAAGAATAATAATAACAACCAGACAGAATATTATATTTGTAAAGTGGCAGAAAGTATTGTTAAGAACTAAGCCAATATGAGAAAGGAGATTTTCCCAATAGGGATAACTGCAAGTAGGGGTACAAAAGATAGTCAAGAGAAGGCTTGAATTTACTGGAGAAAACTGACAAAGGAACCAAAGTATTAGGAGCAAATTACCAAAGAGGAAAGGGAACTAAAATGGAAAGAGGACAAGAAGACATTTGGAATGCAGGCTAGAGACTACATTCCTTACCAGGGACTGATAGCAGAGGATAGGCAAAGAAAATTAGATAGGGCAATCTTGAGTGAAATACCTGCTCTGGTAGAGTTTTTTTTTTTTTTTTTGAATCTAGAACAGAAGCTGCCTTTAAAAAGGGATAATTAGTAGGGCATGTAAAATATTGCATGATAACTATAAGAATCGATCAGCGGAAGTTAGAAAAGCTTGGGAAGAGGGACTGAAAAAGCAATTTGCAAGAGAACAATGGGAGGATATATGTATGGTTCTCAAGTATGCAACAAAGTCCATAAGATTTAGAATTGCTGCATGGACATGTTTGCATAGGGATCTTTATACTCCAAGCAAACATCAAAGAATTTGAGAGTGTAATGAGTTGGCAGACTTTAAAAAATGTAATCCACACTTTAAAAAATCCCTACAGAGTACTCTGTCAGGAATACTGGGTGAGCAAATGGCTGCAACTAAAGGAATTATTCTTTTGAGCTGGGAAACAGGATATGAATTGCCTCAACATAGTGTACCCTTACTAAGTGTAATTCTCTTGGCTGCCAAAAAAGCAATTACTAGAAAATGGAAATCAAAACCTAAAGTGACTTTATCTGAAATGTTGAATATTATAAAAAAGAGATAAATATGCTGAGACATGGATCTTTAGAAAAGGGAAGGAACAAATTACATAAAAAAGAAATGGAAATTATGGGGACAATACATGCAGAATAATGTTCAGGAAGAGGAGTGAGGTTTAATGGAAAGCAAGAATTCAGCACTTTATGACTGCTGATATTTACATATATATATTTATAGGAAAGATGTGATGCACACACACACACACACACACATATATATATATATATATATATATATATATATATATATATATATATATATATATACATATGTGTGTGTGTGTGTGTGGTATATATATATATATATATATATATATATATATATATATATATATATAAGAAAAAATGTTAATATGGTTTGTTTTCTTTTATGTTAATGTATGTTTGCTTATGTCTTAAGTGATATTTTAATAAAGGTGTTTAAAAAAAAAGTCAGTTTATGTTATATAAAGGTTTTTACTTTGCCACACAGTTACTCCTTGTGTCTGCCAATCATTTAGCTATGTAAAGGTGCTGCCATCACCTTTCCAACCATCATTTTTTTGATCTGTGAAGGTCTGTCGTTTTGCCCATCTGACTGAAAAGTGCTGAAGTGTTGTGTGCGCAGTGGGTGGTGCAAGGTCAGTCGCTTACTTAAACAAGTGATTTATTCCCAAATAAGACTTGCTCCAGCAGATGTATTTCTTTGGTCTCTAGTGCCCACCAGGAATTATGTTGGAAAAGGGTCCTCTCAAATATATATCACCATTCATCTCTCCAAAGGTAAGAAGTTGTCTTGTCATTCCTCTCTCTTCTCAGGTAACTTTTCCTGTACCTAGGTCATTAACAGAAGCTGTGACTGCTCAATCCCGTAAACCATGGAGCTGGCTATAAAGCTCTTTTAGATGGTTTGGATGTTAAGGAGTTTTGTAATCAAGTAAACTTACAGAAAGATCTACTTTCTTCATGTTTATGAAGCTCTTTGATTTCCACAAGAGGCACCATTACATGTTCTTTCATATTGTTTGACTGAAATCATAAATTCAACTATGAAACTAACAGAGGCAACATTACATAAATTAAATATTATAAGAGTTGTCTGCAGGCTAGAAGTAACAATGATAGCTCATGATAACCATGTGGTTATGAAAGAATCACTATGAAATATTTTTCATAATACAAATGAAGAAAAAAGTAAATGGACAGAATTAAGTAGAAAAACAATGTTATTTAACTGAAAGACAGAAAATCAATCTTTTAATGCCTAAATCCTTACAGATGTTGATCCTATATTCTCTCCCAGTCAATACATTATTTTCCTTATCACAAAACAGGACTCTACTAGTGTAAAATATACTCATTCTGCAGAGGGCCAAAGATGTGGTCTGCAGCTCTGTCCCTGGTTATATGCTGTAACTAACACATAATGCACTGTGCCTTGTTTATTAGATACACAGTGTTTTGTCTATATAACCTCTAGTAAGCTGTCTGTAAGCTAACCTGCCCTGATTAAAAAGAAGGCAATGTGCTGAGGTTGAGAAAGCACAGCTGTATAAGTAAACTTAACATAACAGTAGATGTTCAAATGATCACTGCTGTAGTAGCCTAAAGCTATGTGGTTATATCCTGCATCTGATATAACAGCTGGCCAGCAATATGATGAAATTTACCTATAAATTCAGTCCCCTCCCCGAATTCATATTATAAGAATTCAGCACTTCATCTACAGCCACTGACTCACTTATTAATACTACAACAATGCCTCTCTCACACTCTAACACACAACACACTCAGTCGTGGCTCTAGTGACGGTATAGCAGGCAGATGATGTGGCTGGCCAAATCAAATTGTAAACCACTATGATTAAATGGGTCCACTCAGTCTTGTCTGATACCCTTCTATTTAAATAAAAAATGATACATTCTGATGAATGTCAGACAGCTGAAAGGTATGGGCACAAGCCCTCAACAGTGAGTTTATAGTACAGTTGTCAGAGGAAAGGAATTTCTGGTTGAGAATTAGTACTAGTTTTAGTACATTTGGCTGAAAATAGATGTATTTTTTTAAGCCAAATGGCATGAACCCTTTGAAGTCATAGAAAGAGTGAGGGTATGTGAACTACAAGGTTAAACAAACAGTTGAAAAACATCACATATATATAAATATATATATATATATATATATATATATATATATATATATATATAAAAATCCTAAAACCATGAAACTATGTAATAATACAGCCCTAGTCTATCTGGAAACCAAGGTTAGAGAACCCAGAAAACTGAGATGGCTATTGTCTATACCCAAGGTAGTGGTAGATCAGATCCTGTTAAAACCTCAAAAAAACAAGAGATAACGGAGTTTTTACTCCACAACAAAGAGGTTTTCTGTGAGGAGCCAGGGAGGACCAATCTAATGTCACATCAAATAGAGATTAATTACAGTGAAAAAGTTATCTTTAAGTCATACTAAATACCTATGCCTCAAAGAAGGGCAGTTTGGGGAGTAGTAAAGAAAATGTTGCAAAAACAGTCTAAAACTTGGTGGAACAGCCCCTTAGTTAAAGTACCAAAACCTAATGGAAACTCCAAATTTTGCAATTACTTCTGAAAGCTCAGTAGTATACTCAAGTTCTACAGCTACCCCATATAAAGGGAAGATGAGTTCATTAAGAGATTTGGGAAAGCTAGATTCCTGACTACCCTGGATTTTATAAAAAAAAAAATGGCAAACTCTGTTAATGGTTAAGGCCAAAGGGAAAAAATACCTTTTCAGTTTCTGATGGTGTGTTTCAGTATCTAGTTCTTCCACATGGACCTCACTGGGTACCAGCTACACTTCAGCATCTAAAGGATCAGGTTCTAAAGCCCCATAACATGGATGCAGAGGCAGCGTATTTGAATATCATAACAGTTCTTCATGTCATCCACAACCATTGACTCAGTAACTGTTAGAACATCAGTGCTTCTCTCACACTCCCACACACAACAAACTCAGTCATGACTCTAGCGATGGTGTAACAGGCAGATTATATGGATGACCAAATGAACCTGCAAACCATTGTGATTTAATGGGTCCATGCAGTCTTCTGGCAAATGCCAGACAGCTGAAATGTTGAACAACCCTCTTTCCATCATGGATCATACCCAAGGTTCAGGTTGTTTTAAACTCACTTGGACAAGCAAGGCTCACAGTAAATGCCCCCAGATGCTCTTCATACTGATTATGGACTACGTTAGAAAATGAATTGGCAGGGACAGATCAACAAAGCTGCTATATGTAGACAATGTGACATAACATACACACACTGAACAACAACTTCAGCAGATGATAGGGAATAGAATTCAAAATTGAAGGTACACAGGGTGAAACTGAGTGCAGATAAGGCAGCTGGAATTGCAGCAGATGCAGGAAATCAGAAGAAGCTAAGAACTGAGATAGAAGGGAAAATAGTGGACCAGCTGATCAGCTTCAGATATCCCGGAGAGGTTATTGATGAGAATGTAAGTTTGAACGAAGAGGTTAAAGCTTGAATCAGTGGATCAGTGGGGCTGTAGCCAGCTGGCACTGAGTGCCAGGGGTAGTGTATGACAGAAGAATTTCAAAGAGACTGAAAAGTGCAAAAAACAGTAGTGCAATCAGTAATACTGTATGGTATAGAAACTGGGCAGTGAAGCCAGAGCAGCTGATAAAGCTAGAGGTGATTGAAATGAAGTGTCAGGGATGGGTTGTAGGATGCACACTGGGAGACAAATAAAGAAATGAGGACTACAGAGGAGAAACCAAAGTAGCTCCAATTGCAGACAGGGGGTCAAACAGAACAGGTTACAGTGGTCTGGACATGTGCAGGAAAGCAGAAGACAATTTGCTGAAGAAGATTTGGAATAGACAGGATGAAGGCAAGAGGAACTGAGAGAGTCGAGCAAAGAGATGGATGGATTGTGTGAGAGAAGACCTGTGACATTTAGACATGACTGTTGAAGAAGGTACAAGAGTGGCACTGAATTGAGCAAAAGATGGTGACAGCTGACGTGATATCCAGACTTCATGTAGAAAAATGGGGAAAGGGGGTTGATGATGGTGATGATGAAATGATGATTGTGACTAACACATACCCAAGGTTGAGGTTATTTTAAACTCTCTTAGACAAGCAGGACTAACAGTAAATGCCCCCCCCCCCATGAATCCTTGGAATGACAGAACTTAAATATTTAAAAAAGTAATAACAGAGAGACTATCTAGCTCTAAAAACAAATAGTTGAGGTAGTATAAAAGTGGCTAGTACCCCAGACAATGAAGTGAAGGCTTTCCTGGGTGTGGAAGGCTATTATGAGAAATATATGCAGAGTTTTCCACCATCACTTGTCCCCTTACTAACCTTACAAAGGAGAAAATGCCTGCCAAAGTTAGGTGGCTCCATGATGTGGAGGATACTGTTCAGCACTCAGAGGCCATCTTGTCCTCTGAATCCATCTTGGCATACTCTGACTTCTCCAAATGCCTTATACCATACACAGACACATCAGAAATTGAGTTAGGTGTAGTGCTGTCCAGAAAATATGTGAGGAAGAACACCCTGTATATTATTTAAGTAGGAAAATGAACAGAGCTGAAACCATATATTCAACCACTGAGTGAGAATGCCTGGCCAGTAAATAGGCTCTAGAATTGTTATGGTGCTACCTTTTGATAGGAAATTTAGCCCTGTGACTGACCTTCCCCCATTGTGATGGATCCGCCAGCAGAAAGAGGGGAATGTCGAGCTTTGTGGTGGTCCACATCCCTCCAACCCTTCTGCTTCAAAATACTGCATTACTCTTGTGTCAGCAACCACAATTCTTATGGTCTGTCAAGGTCTTAGATATCACAGGGACTAAAACCACTGGTTTCATATGGGATGGGGGTAGGGGGATCAAATGTAACATAGCATGGAGAATTCTATATAAGAAAGGTATTTGTACTTTTTCATACATAATCTCTTATTTGAGCTGTTGACATTTCTTCTGGTATGTCAGACATTATGATTACCCCTTTAAGAGGGGAATACCTGCTGTTATGTGAAATAACCTACAGATGTAGACCTCATTTAAGGTAATTAAGGTGGGAGGATTCCTAATCGATGAGCTGTGTATGAATAGAGGAAAAAGGCAGGGATGTCCTCTTTCCCTTTTGCTATTTGTTTTATATTTAGAGCCATTTGCAAAGATATTAAGGGACTCACAAAATCAAGGATATAGATGGTATGGTAATCAAGAAAAGTTAGCTTTATTTGCAGATATTATTATTTCCTTACTTGAAAAATCCAGAAAAGGGCATATCGGTGTTGAGGAACATTTTTAGACAGTTTCAAGTCTTTTCAGGATAAACAATTAATGAAAATAAAATAAAGCCTATAGTAGTAAACTATGTACCCACACATGAATTGGTTCAGCAATATAAACTCAAAACTGCAAAAGGAAAAAAAACCCAAACTGTTTAAAGCGAGAGAAACTCAATGAAAGCCGGCAAGTTCAACAGAATCCTCCGTTTAATGAGCGCTTTCGGTGAGGACAATACCTCACCTTCCTCAGTTTATCATTAAATGGAGGATTCTGTTGGACTTGCCGGTACTCATTGAGCTTCTCTCGCTTTAAACAGTTTGGGTTTGGTTCAGCAATATCCAAATTTATAAGAACATGATAAGATGAAGTATTTAGGTGTATGGATTTAAAAGGATTCTATTATGGGCAGCTATGTATATGTAGAAAGAGACTAAGCAAAAAATATAAAAACCTGAGAAAATAGAAGTTCTTGATTATGGATTATAAATAGTAAGATGCAAGCAATGAAATGTTTTTAGTCCCTAATATATATATATATATATATATATATATATATATATATAAAATATGTGTGTGTGTGTGTGAGTGTGTGTGTGTGTGTGTGTGTGTGTGTGTGTGTGTGTGTGTGTGTGTGTGTGTGTGTGTGTGTGTGTATGTCAGGCATACAGCATTTTTATCAACCAGAGGCGAAGTGGAAAGAATTTACCTGGGAAGGGAGAAAAGTAAGAAATTGCTAGGCTAAGTTAATTCATTCCATAGAACAATGTAGTTTAGGATTACCTGATCTGAGGGGATACGTTAGAACAACACGGTTAAGGCTCTAACTCAAGAAGAAAATTATAAATCGACGTGGAAAGGGATGATGAAACAGAGGAAGTTTGATAAATACGGAAAGAGTAGGATTTTGGATGCAGGTCTTAGGATGCTGGATGTAGGTCTTTAAGGAGAGTAACAACCATATGGAATTATATTCATAAAGCAGCAGAAAGTATTCTAAGAACTAAGTCAACATAAGAATGAAAAAATGGATATTTTGTCAATAAGACTGACTGCAAGTAGATATATAGAAAATTGGAATATGCTGCAGAAAACTAGCAAAGCAACCAAGGTATTGGGAAAAATAATTAGAGTGGGAAAGGTAATAAAGTGGGATGAGGCCAAACAGAAGTTTGGAATTCAGGCTAGAAATTGCCTTCACTACCAGGGATTGCTATCAGAGTACAGTCAAAGAGAAAAGGATAGTAGAGTACTAAGTGAAGGACTAGCTCTGGTAGAGGTTTTATTTGAGTTAGAACAGAAGCTGCTGTTAAAAATGGGATAAATAGTAGGGCATATAAAACATTGCATGATAACTATAACAATTGATCAGAAAAGGTTTGAAAAGATTGGGCAGAGGGAGTGGAAAGGCAGTTTGTAAAAGGGACAGTGGTAAGACAGTGGAATGACTTCCAAGTAAGCAACTGAGTCCAGTATGTTTAGGATTTTTGCTTGGAAGTGTTTTCACAGGCATTTTTATACTCCAAGCAAATTTCAGAGAATTTTCGTCATGTAGATAGCAAATTAAGTAGGAGTGATTGGAAAAAGAGAGAGGTTATTGAGAATATGTTTTTTGGGAGTGTTGGCAGAATTTAAAAATGCACTATAGAGTACTTTGCCAGAATTGTTGGGAGAGCAAATGGCTGTAACTACAAGTCTTTTCAGGTGGGACATAGGATGTGAAGTGTCTAGACATAGTAAGGCCTTACTAAGTTTAATTGTATTGCTTGTCAAAAAAGCATTTACTAGAAAGTGGAAATCAAAATCTAAACCAACTGTAATTAAAGTGCTGAATATTGCAAAGGATATAAGACAACTAGAGGTGGGATCTTTAAAAAGAGAAGGACTAAACTGCATAGAAATAAATGGAATTTGTGGAATAATATGTGCATAATAATGTTCAGGAGGAGGAGCAATATGTGTTAGTTTGGAGAGCATGACAATTGCAAAAAAAAACATATATACATACCGCATAGAAATCATAAAAAATGAGGTTTGTTTTCTTTCGTAGTAGCATATGTGTACTTATGCCATTGTTTAAATTGTGGTTTAATGAACACAGATACATGTAAAGGGAGGGACTCCTAAATCCAAGTTAGGGTGAGAAAGAGTAAGAGACCTTCAAGAGGAGTCTGGAGAGGTTCATGAACAGAAGAGTGGAGGCCAGAGTACCAGAATTAAAAGGAGTCAAGTCAAAGAGGGATCAATATACCAGAGGAGAGTCCTGGTGAGGCTAACATCTGATCTGTAAACAGAGACTGGTTTACAACATTATTCAGCCCCAGAGGTACTGACACATTTAATTAAAGACCACAGCAGTTTTGTTTGGCCTTATAGAGAACCTAAGAGTGAGGAGGGTACAAAATCCCAAAGACTTTTATTTTTATCTGCAAGCTGCAATGACTTTTGTCATAAAGACTTCCATTAATTTATTTTCCTGTTGGGTGAAGCTAGCCCAGACTTCAGTTCTCTGTTAATAAAACAGGTGTATCATAAAGATATAAAAGTTCAGCAGCATGATTTTCCAAATATGTGTGCATATGAGTGTGTATATGCGTATGTCTCTGTCTCTCTCTCACTATATATATATATATATATATATATATATATATATATATATATATATATATATATACATGGTTCCACTTCATATCATCGAATTACCATTTAATCGAATTGCAAATCATCTAGACCAAATCGGCGAAAACTCATTTCATCGAATCTCAAATTATTGAAAACTATGAAACAACTACAAATAACATCCCAGACACTTTGTACTATGTTTATGCAAGGGGGCAAGCCCTACTACAGTGTAGTGCGACCTTGAAGTTGGTATATTTATTTACGGGGGTGGGGGGCGGAGCCCCCCACATGGGGAGTGCAGGGGGGCTTGCCCCCCTGCATAAACATAGTACAACGTGTCTGGGATGTTATTTGTAGTTGCTTCATAGTTTTCAATGATTTGAGATTCGATTAAATGAGTTTTTGATGAAATGAGTTTTCGACAATTTGGTCTCGATGATTTGCAATTCGATGAAATGGTAATTCGATGATATGAAGTGGAACCATATATATATATATATATATATATATATATATATATATATATATATATATATATATGTATTTATTATATTTTTTTAGGATTTTCACTCCCCCACCTGCCAGATGTTCACCTTCCTAGTAGTCTTAACTAATTTGTTCCGTATCAGTAGTAACATGGACGCTGAATCTGGCAGTAGCTGTCTGGAAAGAGCTGTTATGTAAGCAGACATGAAGGCTGTTTGGTGCCACAACCATTTGAAGACTATAAGCCTTCTATGGCCCTGCTATCTCTGCAGACTGTTTGGGCTAGGTGCTCAAGGGACCTGCAAGGGAGGGGTAGTCTCACCAACAATCGTATCGGTTTCTCTCAGCCTCAACCCCATTGTTGCTACTTTTTCCAGCCTGCCAGGGCTAAGCTCGAAGGCTTCATTATCTTGGGTTATCAGAACATTTGTAATTGGCCTTAACCTCACCCTATTATGACTGATGTGAGCATCTGTGTCACCGCTAAGGACCTCCTACACTTATACCTATGCATGCATGCTTCCAAACAAATGCAGAGAGAGAGAGAGAGAATTAACTTCAGTGGCTTACAAGTACCAGACCCACTTTCATGTTCCCAGGCTGAGCCTCATTGTCAGTAAGTTTACACAGGTTGCAGACAGCCAATCAACCCCCCCCCCCCACATGGGTGAGCTGGCAGCCCCTCAATTCACATCCTTCCCCTCCCATCCTGTCCAGCACTTAAGTTGTTATTTGAAACTTTAAACAAGTTGTTGCAAAAAGACTGTGTGGGTCTAAATAATGAGGTACTTCTGTTTTCACCATCCACATTCTTAACACCACAGTAGTCCATTATTGTTTTAGCTGTTTTTCCACATGCATGCCTCATTATGACCAGACTCTTTTATCCTCACCTCCTCAACTCATTTGACAGGTTCAGAAGTATGTCCGCTATTTTGAGCATGCAGTACCTTCCCCTGTTTTTGCCCCACTTTTATAAGCCATGCACTACACAAGCAACTCACCTTATGATATTCATTTTAAATGTTATATATTTTTGCACTTCTTAAAGATTTGTAATGGTATCCCTTGCAGACAGTTTAGATTCCCACCATACACAACCAGGACAAATCTGTTCTGGCTTAGAAGTACTTACAACTTCCTCTGGATAGCAGCAATATTGAGGTTTGGACTAGTACTGCACACCTTTCATACATAATCACAGTCATTTTTAGGTTTCCTATTGAAATATTAGTACTCATAACAATGAGTACTCATAACAATGAATGTTGACACCCCCCCCCCCCAAAAAAAAAAGGCTAAAAATGTGTTGGAGAAGAGCAAGCATTGAACCTCACTCTTCTCCTTAAAACTTTTTTTTTTTTTTTTGCAGGAGACAAACCTCCCACACTCCCTGAACTTATATCTACTAACTTTTAAGATCACAATATCTTGGAGAAGAAATGTTCATCTCATATTTAATATATGTAAAGCCATCTTGTGCTTACTATATTTAAGTCCATTTTCTTCGGCCAGTCAGCCTCTACATTAACAGACTCTCTGAAGCAGGTGCCAACATTTCAAGCAGTTATCTTATTTTTGGACTTACTGTTCACCTGGTCTACTTACAATTCCACCATCCCCCCACTTAATGTTTTTCTTCTGTTGTCATAATTTCTTCTTGTATTTGCAGGAAGTATGTTTAATACCACTGTAAATCATCATGGTTTTCAACTATGCATCCACGACTCCATCTTATATGCCAAAATACTAGTCTTTGAAAACCTGTAAACCCCTGCAGACCTTTTTGAAGTTGAAGGCACTTCTCTGAGTGCACTCCCCTGTTGTGGCCCACATTTCCCATCCCACATGAGTAGCACACAGCCTACCTATCTACCTGTTGATTTATATTGTTATGGCCCACATTTCCCATCCCACATGAGTAACACACAGCCTACCTATCTACCTGTTGATTTATATTGTTATGGCCCACATTTTCCATCCCACATGAGTAGCACACAGCCTACCTATCTACCTGTTGATTTATATTGTTATGGCCCACATTTCCCATCCCACATGAGTAACACACAGCCTACCTATCTACCTGTTGATTTATATTGTTATGGCCCACATTTCCCATCCCACATGAGTAGCACACAGCCTACCTATCTACCTGTTGATTTATATTGTTATGGCCCACATTTCCCATCCCACATGAGTAGCACACAGCCTTCCTATCTACCTGTTGATTTATATTGTTGTGGCCCACATTTCCCATCCCACATGAGTAGCACACAGCCTACCTATCTACCTGTTGATTTATATTGTTATGGCCCACATTTCCCATCCCACATGAGTAGCACACAGCCTACCTATCTACCTGTTGATTTATATTGTTATGGCCCACATTTCCCATCCCACATGAGTAGCACACAGCCTACCTATCTACCTGTTGATTTATATTGTTATGGCCAACATTTCCCATCCCACATGAGTAGCACACAGCCTACCTATCTACCTGTTGATTTATATTGTTATGGCCCACATTTCCCATCCCACATGAGTAGCAAACAGCCTACCTATCTACCTGTTGATTTATATTGTTATGGCCCACATTTCCCATCCCACATGAGTAGCACACAGCCTACCTATCTACCTGTTGATTTATATTGTTATGGCCCACATTTCCCATCCCACATGAGTAGCACACAGCCTACCTATCTACCTGTTGATTTATATTGTTATGGCCCACATTTCCCATCCCACATGAGTAGCACACAGCCTACCAATCTACTTGTTGATTTATATTGTTATGGCCCACATTTCCCATCCCACATGAGTAGCACACAGCCTCCCTATCTACCTGTTGATTTATATTGTTATGGCCCACATTTCCCATCCCACATGAGTAGCACACAGCCTCCCTATCTACCTGTTGATTTATATTGTTAAGGCCCACATTTCCCATCCCACATGAGTAACACACAGCCTACCTATCTACCTGTTGATTTATATTGTTATGGCCCACATTTCCCATCCCACATGAGTAGCACACAGCCTACCTATCTACCTGTTGATTTATATTGTTATGGCCCACATTTCCCATCCCACATGAGTAGCACACAGCCTACCTATCTACCTGTTGATTTATATTGTTATGGCCCACATTTCCCATCCCACATGAGTAGCACACAGCCTACCTATCTACCTGTTGATTTATATTGTTATGGCCCACATTTCCCATCCCACATGAGTAGCACACAGCCTACCTATCTACCTGTTGATTTATATTGTTATGGCCCACATTTCCCATCCCACATGAGTAGCACACAGCCTACCTATCTACCTGTTGATTTATATTGTTGTGGCCCACATTTCCCATCCCACATGAGTAGCACACAGCCTACCTATCTACCTGTTGATTTATATTGTTATGGCCCACATTTCCCATCCCACATGAGTAGCACACAGCCTACCTATCTACCTGTTGATTTATATTGTTATGGCCCACATTTCCCATCCCACATGAGTAGCACACAGCCTACCTATCTACCTGTTGATTTATATTGTTATGGCCAACATTTCCCATCCCACATGAGTAGCACACAGCCTACCTATCTACCTGTTGATTTATATTGTTATGGCCCACATTTCCCATCCCACATGAGTAGCACACAGCCTACCTATCTACCTGTTGATTTATATTGTTATGGCCCACATTTCCCATCCCACATGAGTAGCACACAGCCTACCTATCTACCTGTTGATTTATATTGTTATGGCCCGCATTTCCCATCCCACGTGAGTAGCACACAGCCTACCTATCTACCTGTTGATTTATATTGTTATGGCCCACATTTCCCATCCCACATGAGTAGCACACAGCCTACCAATCTACCTGTTGATTTATATTGTTATGGCCCACATTTCCCATCCCACATGAGTAGCACACAGCCTACCAATCTACCTGTTGATTTATATTGTTATGGCCCACATTTCCCATCCCACATGAGTAGCACACAGCCTACCTATCTACCTGTTGATTTATATTGTTATGGCCCACATTTCCCATCCCACATGAGTAGCACACAGCCTCCCTATCTACCTGTTGATTTATATTGTTACGGCCCACATTTCCCATCCCACATGAGTAGCGCACAGCCTACCTATCTACCTGTTGATTTATATTGTTATGGCCCACATTTCCCATCCCACATGAGTAGCACACAGCCTACCTATCTACCTGTTGATTTATATTGTTATGGCCCACATTTCCCATCCCACATGAGTAGCACACAGCCTACCTATCTACCTGTTGATTTATATTGTTATGGCCCACATTTCCCATCCCACATGAGTAGCACACAGCCTACCTATCTACCTGTTGATTAATATTGTTATAGCCCACATTTCCTATCCCACATGAGTAGCACACAGCCTACCTATCTACCTGTTGATTTATATTGTTATGGCCCACATTTCCCATCCCACATGAGTAGCACACAGCCTACCTATCTACCTGTTGATTTGTATTGTTATGGCCCACATTTCCCATCCCACATGAGTAGCACACAGCCTACCTATCTACCTGTTGATTTATATTGTTATGGCCCACATTTCCTATCCCACATGAGTAGCACACAGCCTACCTATCTACCTGTTGATTTATATTGTTACGGCCCACATTTCCCATCCCACATGAGTAGCACACAGCCTACCTATCTAGCTGTTGATTTATATTGTTATGGCCCACATTTCCTATCCCACATGAGTAGCACACAGCCTACCTATCTACCTGTTGATTTATATTGTTATGGCCCACATTTCCCATCCCACATGAGTAACACACAGCCTACCTATCTACCTGTTGATTTATATTGTTATGGCCCACATTTCCCATCCCACATGAGTAGCACACAGCCTACCTATCTACCTGTTGATTTATATTGTTATGGCCCACATTTCCCATCCCACATGAGTAACACACAGCCTACCTATCTACCTGTTGATTTATATTGTTATGGCCCACATTTCCCATCCCACATGAGTAGCACACAGCCTACCTATCTACCTGTTGATTTATATTTTTGCATTTTCATTATCACCTTTATTTTATATAAGGTGATCTACTTCATGCAATTATAATGTCAAATCAAACACCCACCGAACAAGCTGCACATATTATAGCACATCGATCATGTTACATCTGATAAAACGTTATTATTTTGGCGTAGTGTCTTATCTAACAAATGTCTATGGATAGTTGTATTGTTAGAATCAAACAGTAGTGCAAACCACAACCATTTACAAATCAAACATGAATTTAGACCTGTTGTTACTTGCAATCCTCCTGTTCATATATCCAACATTATTCTTTTCTTCTGAATTTGCTATCTTTTTGTGTATTTTTATTGATTTATTTTGGGTCCTTTGCTTATTTTTTCCAGCTCCCTGAATTTGATCTCCATGCTACCAAGTGACTGTGATTCTTTGGCAAAGACCATGAATTATGGCACTCTCTGGTGAATTTCTCTACCTCAAACACATTTTTCACCAATATATAATTGTACATTTAAAATGTATACCAACCTGAATTATCCTAACAGTGAATTTATGAATTTTTAACATGATATATGAAATATGTTTTTGAATATATCTGCTGGACTAGTGCATTTCAGACCTTGCTCTGGTTGAGTGGCACAAGCCAGGAGGGTCATCCCTGCTGAAGTAGATGTACTGTGTAGTTAAAATCATTTTTACCACTATAGAAATTTCTGAACACAGTACATATATTGAATTTTTAGTGAAACAGCTTGTTTTGTAGTGTACCAATTTAATTATTTTCATTTGTAATCTGACTGTTATGTTTTTTTGACAATGTAAAGCTGATGAAGTCCCATCACAGGACAAAAGGAAAACATTATTAGTGTCATTAGGGCATTGTTACAGGAAGAGAATGTACATGTCTTTTGGAAAGTATAAGATATCTTTCTTGAATTCTACCACTGACCCTAAGACTCTGGCTTCACTGACTGTTAGATGTCAACCATTTTTTTCTAGAGGTGTAAGTGACAAACATTTTACTGACAACCTGCTTACTGTATTCCATTCATGGTAATCCCACTATGATCAGTGTGAAGCCTGGTAGAACTCAGGCACTTTCACCCTGATCCTTATAAGGCAAAAATGAGAGCACAATCATTGGCCATTATACAGGAAAATGGACTGATCTTATTTCACAAGACAGAGATGTAAAAAAAGGAAATACCAGGACACTCTCATATGGTTTAGCACTTTGGTCTTTAATCTGGACAGACTTCTTCTGAATCACATAAGACATCTAAGTCATGTTTTAAATAACCAAGCCCATCCAAACTCTTTATGTAAAGAACCAAACCATAACTGAGTTTACTGCCATTTCCTTTTTTGCATGCTTTTATTTTGTTTATATTCTTTATATACAAGGTTGCTACTTCAGTGCTTTCATTTTGTTCGGTCCTATTTCATCCCTAACTGACCAATCAGGGACAAAAGGTAATGTATTCCCTGACCAAACCTCCTCAAAGACCACTACTGGCTTCTTGATAATCACAGTAGTTCTAACAATACTTTCTAATTGGTACCCTTACTCTCTTTTTGGAGTTATAAACTCAATCTTGCAAAGTCATACCTGTTGAAAGATCAAAGTGCTAATGCACCACATTATTTTTTACTATGGATTTTCTACCAGTGTATCCATACTTACACATTAAAGTGCATTAGGGAAACTGTCTTTTTTGTATTCAGATAACTTTATTAACAACATTTTTGGAATATTCAGTACAAACTATGCACTGCTTGTGCATGGTGCACTTAAACACATAACAGTGACTGGGCCCCCTTAAATAATTATCCACTGTTTATTTACTAACACAGTTAGCTGAAGTCCAGGCCTGTTGATTGCAATAGTTCTAGCCGTAGCTGAATACATTTATTCTCCAGTTGCTACATATAACACTGTTCAGTCATGTCTTATATGTGTTTCCAATTTAGTTACCTCACCTCCAACATTTGCTGTCTACCTGGAGAAAAAATATTTGAAGTCTGCTTGGGGGATAAAATACTGATGCAGACAGTTCCAAGCAAAATTCCTAAACCTTCTGGACTTTGCTGAAAACTTGGGAACTATACGTATGTGGTCTCATTATTCCCTTGTAAGCTGCTTTTCTAGTCTCTTTTTCTTATCTTTTTTAACCTCTTCTAATCATTGATTCTTATAACTGTCATGCAGTATTTTACATGCCCTACTAATTATCCCTTTGTAACAGCAGCTTCTGTTCTAGATTCAACTGTAAACTCTTCCAGAGCAAGTCTTTTGCTTAGGACTGTACCATCCCTTTCTCTTTGCTATACTCTGATATCAATCCCTGGTAGAGAAGGCAGTCTCTGACCTGCAGTCCAAACTTCTGATTAGCTTCATCTCACTATTATTATCTTCCCTCTCTAGTTATTTACTCTCAATACCTTAGTTCCTTTGCCAGTTGTCTCTAGTAAACGTCAACCCCCTCTTGTCCATTTTCTCTGTCACTTCTGTCATTCTCACCTTGCTTTTTAAAATTTGTGCTGCACACCCAGCTTATTTTAACACATGTAGGTTGGCTTGGACTTTAGGAAGATGTAAGTCTCAATCTTCTGAGTAGATGAATACATCATCCAAGTAAATGGCTATGTAGGCTCAATGCAGTCAAAGTACATAGTCCATGAGCTGTTGGAAAATAGCTGGGGTCCAGTAAAGTCCAAATGGGAATACCATATCCTGGTATAAATTGCCATTAGTAAAGAATTAAATCTTTAACAGTTTCTTCTAAGAGAATCAACAATATCCCTTAGGTTCAGTCTGGTAAGAAATTTGGCCTTCCCCTAACCACTTGATTAATTAATTTGCTGTAGACATGGGTTAGCTGTCAAATTTGGAGATACTTTTGAGTTTCCAAAAAATATGCAGAAATGCACAGTTCCATCTAGCTTTTGGGACCGAAAGTGTTGCACTATTCCACTCACTTTTATAATTTTAATTTACCCAAAGTTTTATCCATTTGTGCACTTCCTCTCAGGTTGCTTGTTTCTGATTTCTTGTATCATATTTGGTTTAAGTGAATGTTTTCTCAATGTTTCGTCTCTGTAGAATATTTAGTGAGTATAATCTTGCCATACAACTAAAAATATAATTTTATTCTGTTGTAGAATCTTCCCTACCTCTTGTTTTTGGAGTTTGGAGAGGGTGTTATCTATGGTAGCATCAGGTATGGAGATCAGCATCATTTCCTTATCTTGGTCCTTAATATCTCTAAGGAATCAATTATAACTTCTTCTGTCCAAGGTTTACAACATCTAGGTTGTGTATTTGTTTGAGACATCTTTTCTACTTGCTTTACTTTATAATTTATCTAATGCATTTAAATGATTTCAAAGTGGCTTTGCCACTTAGCCAGGAATTTATTCTCAGCCGAGGCATCCAGGACTAAAACTTCATCCCCAGTCTGGAAATGTTGTTATCTAGAGTTTCTGCTATATATTCCCTGTTGGCTGGCCTGCACCATCTCCATATGTTCACGATGAATAAACATGACCATCTTTAGTCTGATCTACATACTGCTGTAATAATCAAAGGCACAGTTGAAAATAGATTTTTTTTCTTCCTCTTGCATTTCTTTAGCAATTGCCTGATATTCTCCTAGGATATCTGCCTTAATGGGGATTGAAGGGACAAAGCACCACTGAAGTTTGGGATACCTCTCAAATGAGTTGGTCCCATTTTTTTTTTTTTCTGTTTTCTTTGATGACATTTCTGAGCATTGACTTTAGAGCTCTGTTAAAATGGCGTACTAGGCCTTCAGTTTAGGGATAGTATATAGGTTCATAGATAAGTACTAGGCAATTGTCTGCAGGATATTTTAAGCCTAGCCAAAAAACCCTATTAAATATTTCCCTCTAGTCTCAAGGATAGCAAGACAAGATAGACCAGGAGAGAATCTGAGGCCGTCCAACCAATTATCAGGTTTGCCCTGATGGTGGCAAGGTCGCTACTCTGCCTGACATGTAATGGAAGTTAGTTCCAGAGGTGAGGGATATGTGAAGTTCTAAGTTGTATAACTTTAAAAGATTGACAGAAGCAGTGCATGATCTTGGACACGAAAGGAGTGTCTTGGGCCATGGGTATTTATTTTGGTATCTCTACTTTTGAAAATAATAAACTCAGTTCATTTGCTAAGGTGTTAGAGTTGGCTTTTTTGAGCAGGAATACCTATAGAAACTTAGCATGGTCTAAACCTAATAATATGTATTGGAGTGCATTACTGGACTTTGTTAGAGTTATCCATAGTAATTATTTAATTCTTTAAAAGTGATTTCTATTTTGGTTTTAGCTAGGAGGAGCTTCTAAAGGCTAGATTAGGAGCCATTCTCTGCCATCTGGAGTATTGTGCACAAAATCTCTCTACTTCTTTTCAGATGCCAGGCCAGAAAAATAGGGACAAAATTCTGTCTTTAGTTTTTTTCATCCCTAAATATCCCTAGCACATGCCTGTATGCTAACTTTGCAACCATATTCCTAAAGGAGTTTTATACTAATACTTCACAGATGGCTTCCTCTTTTTCTTTGGTGACTCTGTAGACTCTGTTGGGTAATTTGGAGGTCATCCAGATCTGAACATTTCTCCTCCAGGTTCCTCTTGGGGTAGAGAGTTTGGCCTACATCCCATCATTGCTTCTGGTGTGTTCATATTCAATTCCTCGATCTGAAAGGGTAGCTCATTGCAATGGGTGGTATGTACCTCATTTAGACTTCCATGATCTGGGGTTTTCCAGGTTGGCTTCTGAAACTCCTGTCTATCTGCTTCATATTCTTTCTGATTCATATCCATGGAGCAATTCCTTTCATTTCTAGGTTTTGTTCCCTTCCTGAGCTCCCTTCTTCTTGAGGTTCTGCTTGAAGTCTCTCTGGGCTTCCAATTTATTATTCCTCCTGATATTGAAGCCCTTAGGTCTGAACTAGTTGTACAACCACCTTTAAAATCTATACTTATCCATACCTTAGTTTCTTCCTGGTAGGGAAGCTAGTCTCTAACCTGTAGTCCAATCTTCTGCTTGCCCTCATCCCACTATATTACCTTTCCCTGTCTAGCTGTCTAGTTATTTGCTCCCAGTATCTTTGTTCCTTTGCTAGATTTCTCCAGAAAATGTCCAGCTCCCTCTTGTCTATTTTCTACACTCTGCTTGCAGTCATCACCATTGGCAAGATCTCCTTTTCCAATTTCTATGTTGGCTTAGTTCTTAGAATACTTTCTGCAACTTTATTAATATCATAATCTATATGGTTGTTGTTATTCTTCTTAAGGAATTGCATCTAAAATCTTATTTTCTTTTTATCTCTTGATCTGTTTCATCATCATTCCATTCCACTTTGATTTATAACCTTACTTGCATTTTATACATACATACATATATATATATATATATATATATATATATATATATATATATATATGTGTGTGTGTGTGTGTGTGTGTGTAATTAAATCAAAAGGTGCTTCAACAAAGTATTAGTTTAAGGGTATTCACATTCAACAAAGTATTAATTTAAGGGTGTGCACACTTATGCAACCAGTGTATTGTACATTTTTTATTTTTTATATTTTTTTCCCTAACAGATTTGCTTTTTTTCAATTAAATTGTACAGGTTATAGGTCACATTAAAGGTGGGAAAAGTTTTGAAATGATTTATTGTGGTCTCATTTTTTTATATCACAAAAACCTGGCATTTTAACAGGGGTGTGTACACATTTTATATCCACTGTGTGTGTATATATATATATATATATATATATATATATATATATATATATATATATATGAATCTTAACTGCGTAGCTTCAAAGTATCTACTCAGATCCAGTAATCCTTAAATACCTTGTATGGGAGAATCAGCTTATCCCACTTAACTCTTGCCTTCTTCCCATCCCAAATAAATTCCTTCAACTCTATTAACTATCTGTCTCAACTTCTCCTCTGATTGATAAAAATATGCTTCATCTCTATATCAAAACTAAAGGTGCAAAACATTTTCACTGCTTGTGATTTACTATTTATATCACTAATCGAGAACTTCTATTTTCTCAGTTTGTATGTTATCATTTGCTCAGTTTCTTCTCACATATCCTTAGCTAGCACAACAGAATCCTTTTGTATTTCATATACCTAAATACTTCATCTCATTATGTCATTACAAATATGGGTATTGCTGAACCAATTCATGTGTGTATACAGAATTTACAGATATATCCTTTGTTTTATTTTCATTAATTGTGTATCCTGAAAGACGTGAAACTGCCTCAAAGTATTTCACAATACTGCAATGTCCTTTTCTGGATTTATTAAATGCAAAATAATATCATCTGTAAATAAAGCTAACTTTGTTGATTATCACACCAGTTATATCATTATTTCCCTTGCCAATGACTCTAAATATAAGGTAAATAACAAAGGGGAAATGGACACCCCTGCCTGGGTCCTCTGCTCAAACACCACTTGTCAGAGAGGAACCCTACCACCTTAATTCTTGCCTCCAGTCCTTTATATAACCTCCTAATTAACCTTATTATTCTACCAAAGAATGCAAATACTTCCAATGCCCTACTCATAAAATCCAAGATGACTATACTGAATGTTTTTTCTGCATCAAGACCCAACAAAAATAACGGTATTTTCTTACATTCTGTTTCCCTCTGGACCATCATTGTTCTGTTAATATCAAATATCTGTGCCACCTCCACAAAACCACATTGATCCATATCTATCAATTTTGGCAACACCTGCACCACTCTCTTAGCTAGTATAGTGAAAAGATCAGTAGCTCAACAAGGACCACAGTAGTCTTTGGTGCTAGAAGATCAGAAGACTGTGGGTTCTATTCCCAGTTAAGGTGGCTGGATTAATTTTCAAATTACTGACACTGCAGTGCAGTAGAGGGGTGGTGTACTCCCGAGTATGATGTACTTCAGATTAGTCATTAAACTGATATGCTATCTGCTTGAGTTGGTAATAGGGCAAGTGAATATAAAAGATCCCACAGCACCTACTGGAAAGAATAAGGGAAGTTCACTAATGTCTTGGTTAAATTTCCCCATGAAGTATAAATACCACCGTGTGAATCCCCAAAAAAGGGGCTACCAGTGTAGTAGGACTAACACTGTCATAAAGTGTAAGATAAATAAATAAACAAAAAGAATAAAATGTAGATATGTACACTTTATATTCATAGTTTAAAATTGAAATGGGTGTATATAAAGCTGGTTCTGAAGGATCTTTAACCTCTTTGGGTAATATGGACACTGCAGCATTTTTTTCCAAGTTTCTGGTACTTCCCACTTTTAAAATAATGTTAAACAAAATCTTCCAGATGTTTATCACATGTTCCCTCCTAACTTCCTGACTTCCATAAGGAATGCTGTCTGTTACTAGAGATGTCCTTGTTAATTGAGTATACATCACCATTTTTATCTCATCTGTTCATATATTCTTATTTAATTGTTCAACCTTATCTTCCTTCAACCTTCACATAATTACGGCTTCCATAAATATTTCCATTTGCACATTGTCTTGCATTCTACTTTCATTTGCTTTATGTAAAATTTCATAACATTTCCAAACTGTCTATAATACCTCTGTAGGATCTCTGGTTATTTTTCTTGTCATAGGCTCCCTAAGTGTGGCAACAACCCTTTCTACATGTTGCTGCTTAAGTCATTGTGCTAAAAGTTTTTGTGCAATAGAGTTGTTATCAGAAAATGTTGCTTTATAGCAACCTTTCTAAACACATGCATATTATACAAATAATCCATTATTTTCCATTTAATTACTCTGAAGTTGCTCCTCTTCTTGTTCTATCAGATTCCCCTTATTCTGCAATAATTTAGCATTTCACATAATATTTTCCCTTCTAGGTCCTCCTGATATATCCTCACTATTGCTAATCAAGTTTCAGTCCCTACCTGTAGATGTTATTCCTTGCGGCAAGCTGATTGTTTCAGTTTTTGGTGGAATAAAAATATATGTCAGTATAATCCTTCTCCCTTGCCAATAACCCCTTACTACCACAAATCTGCCATTATTGTCTTTTTTTCATTTTCTATCACCATTGAATCCCCTACAGCAATGAGTATTATTATTACTTCTCTTTTCTTTTGTCTATGATATTCTGCTGAATATCCACCCTGAAATCCTTTCTTTGTCAAATTCATTTATATCCCACACAATTGCCATTTGCACCTTATATTTCTTAATATAATTAAATACTCTTTGCTTTTGTCTATACTTGTAAGGCCATTTGCATTCCATGATAGCACAGATGTAGTAGCTATTATGACAGAAAACTATTGTTCCCTCATATTAGACATTACAATCCCCTTGACTGTACTTCCAAATTTTGGCTTACATGCAAACATTAATGTTTTGCAGGCTGATTTCTTAAACAATCACTTGTTTTCATCTCCATTTAAATACAAGTCAGATTTTTCATGATGTTTTGCTTCAATGAGAATACCCCTCAAAAATACATTTTCAGAACTCTCATCCCCTTTTAACATAGAAAAAAATTCCCACACAGCTATGAACATCAACAAATGAAACTTACCCTTCCAGACAGGAGCAGTTGTTTCAAATTGGCAGCCACATGCACTATCTAATCTAAAATTAAGATAAACAGCAAACACTGAGTAGAACAAACAGAGCAATAATCAAAGAAAACATTCCACCAACCAGCCTGAAAGGAGTCAGATCTGTTTGTAAAAATTACCGCTTTCGTCCTTTATTCAAACACCAATAACTTTGTCAGATTTAACTTAATACATTAACTTCCATGTTTAAAAATGGTGCCAAACAGATCACATGATAAAAAGTGATAAAGTTCTTGGTGTTTGAATAAAGGATGAAGACACTCATTTTTACAAACAGGTCTGAATCCTTTCATGCTGTTTGGTGGAACATTTTCTTTGGTTAATCTAAAATTAAAGTTACACCTGTTAAAGCTCATTCTGCAGCCTGGCTTCCCACTTACACTGACTACTATGTATTATTTTTTTATCTGTATTCCCCTCCCAGATGTGAAAAACTGCATCCATTCAATGAACATTAAGTTTTATTCTTAAGAAAAAAAGTACACTGGTAAATAAATAAATACATTGCATACTGTTCTATTAAATGTATTAAGTATTAAGATGGATAGTGAGGCTACTGTTTTTCATTTACTTCCCACAGTTTCAAACTTTATTTTTCATTAAAATGATTGCCACTGTACCTTTAAATGTTTCATTTTTTCAGCAACAAGTGCTCAGAACTCTCAGGGTGAATTGCTTGTACCTGCAGAGAGATAATTTCCAAGTAAAAGGCAGTCAGTAATGGGGAAAAAAACAGGTACAACTTTGCAGATGCGTGGAAAAAATATTCATGAATTTCACTCAGAACACAACCTATAGACTATCCCTGGTCAGCAGCCTGCATTTGCAGACTTCTTTTCTCCCACTGAGAGCATTTTCTAATGGAACAAAAACAAGCCAGTAACTTTGCAGATACAAGACACATGCCATTTTTCATGCATTTCATCATTTTGTGATATTTTTCAAGTCTGTTTGCTTAAAAAACAATCCTTTTCTACTGCTTAAACCAAGGACAGTAATCTAGACATTCACCCTTCTAAAAACAGGATAAATTACTATCTTAAATATACAAATATCAATATAATTTTACACCCCACCTCAGCATCCCAAGATCCCAACATTACTTTAACTTGCTTCTGATCAGCCTTTCTTATTTTATTATGGTATAAAGCCTACACACATTACAACTAAAAATTCCTCCTTGCTTTAAAATGTTTTAACATATACAGCAGCCACTGATAGGACTACCTCCACCTCACATTTAAAATATCCCCGACTGCACATAATGCTAAACAGCTTTACAATAAACCATGCAATTTACATCATGATTTTTATACAACTGTTAGTAAGATCAAAAACTGCTTTACTTATGGCTACTTCTTTCCATTCAGTGCCCTTATAAACATTAATGATATAGAGTAGAGTATATGTTTTACAGTTCACCCACAAATTTAACAAAGTCAATAACATTTCAGTCTTTATTAGCCACTTTTTCCTTCAAAACCATACTTCATATGTCTATTCCTGTATCCAGTGGGAATGATATGTTTTAATCTTCCGTTTATGCACTAATTTCTGTGTTGATCATAGTCTTCCTGATCATCTTTATCTCCCAACACCAGTCACTGGTTCAGGTCCAACGTACTCCTGATTCATCAAGTTAGCGCTTCTGTTTTTTTTTTCTGTCCTCAACCATTTTCCTTTGGAGCAATGTAAAGGGTTTCACTGGAAAAAGTGTTGTAGCCAGAAGAATGAGAAGCAGAGTCTGTCTTTACTTGCTGGTTCACTCTTTGCTGATAAATATTTTTAATTTCTTCTTAGACTGTTTTGCTTCAAAAAATGTATGTTATCCTGAAGGAAAAATATTCTGAAGACAGCTGGATACAGCAGCTTGAACCTCACCAATGCCTCCTGACATTCCCTGATTGCTGGGATGAACTTGCTTATTTTCATCTTATTTTCATTTTCCAGAAGTATTATGTTGTCTCCGTTTTTTAATACTGTTTTTTTTCTGCCCGTTTTGTCAGTATCAACTCTTCCTGCTGGTATGATTGCATCTTTCCTAATGTAAGTCTTGGGTGCTTTCATATTCCCAGGTTTGGAGCGTAAACACAATGTGCCCTTTCAAGTAACAAATCCTGATGTGAACACCAGTCCAGTTGCTTATTTCTGCTTTTTCAAAAGTGATACAGTTTATTCCTCTCATTTTTTTGCTGCAGCAGAAAATCTCAGGTTTTCTCTGCACACTATAGCTTCTAACTTTGATTTTTTTGAAACAACTCTTCTTGAAAAGCCTCATACTCATCCAGCCTTTTCTTCATTTCATCCTCTGATTTTTTCAATGTTATCAATTCAACTGAAGCTTCTCTAATTTGCCCAGACTTTTACTATTTTAATTGATATAATATTTCAGTGTTTCATTTATTTTAAACTCCTCTGCGTACACTTGGTTTATTTTTTCCTCTAAATTACTGAAAGTGGTCTCCTGTACCAAAGGTAAAACTTGAATTGCTTTTTGCTGAACAGCTGCAGGATGCTTCCCAGACAGAGTTTTCTCCTCTCCTTTTCTGGTCTATTTTCTATCAGTTTCTCCAGATTTCTTCTTTGTTGGCATCTAGACAGCATAATTACTAGCCAGTGAATGAATTTTACCCAAACTGAGTTTCAGTGGCCTTTTTTTCCTCAGTTTCTGTTTTTACACTGTGACAGCTGAAATAAGCCTGTTGATCACTGTATAGAAATCCTGGATGTCCTTGCATAGGTTCTTCTTTAGCAGTTTCTTGAAGATAAAGACTTATCATTTCTCATTTGACTATTCACCTGGTTGTCTCTTTCATATGTCAGATGATGTTTCCATGTCATCACATATCCATCAGCCTAGTTTCTTCCAAAACAATGTGGGCTGTGCTTGGCTGTTTTGTTGTTGGGATTTGACTGCACATCCTTCTGGACCTCTACACAGCCTCCCTTGAGGTTTGTGGACTCAGTTAAACTAAAGGAATCTAGGTGTGGCTTTGCCGTAGTGGGAAAAAAGCTGTGAAAGTAGAACAGCTGATACCCTGGTCACCTTTCCTCCATGTTGATTTGATTTCTTAGAGCTTGTAAATCTTTCTCCTTCTCTCAGTTATTTCCACTTGGCTTTCTCTTGCTTGAACTTTTCAGAGTCCTTCGTACTAGTACCTTCCTCCTTTCTAGTCTTCTTACAAGCTTCTTTCAGATGGAAAGTCTGTGTAACTTCATTTTCTATTTCTGTTTTTCTAATTTACTAGTTTGGATATTTTTTCTCACCCTTAAGAGCATTATTTACTTGAAATACTGTGACAGTTTTTGTTTATACTATTTAACTTTGGTCTCCAGTTCTGGAATCTTATGTTGAATTTCTGTCATGGGCTTACACTTTTGTTTTATTTGCAGGTGCATAATTTGTTTCCCTAGATTGCTGAGATTCTTTGTGATGACTCCCAGTGAAGTCTTAGAGATTAATACAGTCTTTAAGCATCAAACGTATGCTACAATGATTCAGTATATTGTCTCTTCCTTTGTCCATTTCTTTTTTCCCCAAGCTTCTCTAGGTAGAAAGCAGAAATGTTCAATCTGAATCTTAGTAAAATTGTGCAATGATACTGTCTGAGCTATATATTCACTGATATGTTTTTTTTAAGTCTTTCAAGTCATTTTACATTTTCTTCAATACAAAGCAGAACAGTAGAGTTTTGCGAAGTGCTCAAAGCTGTAATCTTTAAACATTCTACCCCCTCCCCCATACTTCAGTTTGGAGTGAACGTTGTAAGAATGTCTTGTAGTTCTGCTTATTCATCTGTGATTGACAGTTATTACTTCAAATAGCTATTAAAACAAAGGAAAGCTGCTTGTAGTTTTTCATAACCTCCTTTATGTGCCAGTTTTATGGATAAAAATATTTCCCTGGCCAAAATGAGAGTATTAACCAAATTATTTTGTGCTGCAGTATATTCAATATTCTTCATACAAAGATTTCTCTAGCAACTTACAATTGGGAAAAGTGATTCACTTTAGTGGTTACAGTGTGCTTTGTACTGCTTTACTGACATCAGCAAGATATGACCCCAGATTCTCTATACCTTGCATGGTGTGCAACATCAGTGCAGGAGGTCTAGCAGGCAATATGTCTGCTGTGTGATCCAGGAAAAGCCTGCAGAGGCGTGCACGAGCGCTCCTGCACTAATCCTGCACAGACTAAGCCCCTGTATACAAATCACCCCATTTGCAGGAGAAATATATGCAAATGAGGTGATTTTGCAATCCAGGAAGCTTGCAACCGGTCATGCAGGACTAGTGCAATCTGCAGAAATGTACTCGGTTAGTAAATGAGTACATTTCTGCAAAATCCAAAACGGAGCTGTGAAAGCTCCAAATAAGGGCTGCATATCATGTATTAAGCATACCAATGACCAAGTATAAGGCCATTGGCATTGCAAACAGTGAAATAAATACAAAAAACAACTTTTGTTTTAGCCAATCTCGGCTGTTTAACGTAGGGCAGTGGAGCGCAAACAGGGTCGGGGGGATAAGAAAATAAACCTAAATTAAGCATTCTAACTAAAATCAGTATTCTGCCATGCAAGTCAATGGCAGGCAGAAGACAACAAGGCCAGTGAGTAGTGGTTGCTAAGGGGGAGGCTCAGTGTGAGACATGTAATTATGCATTAGCAGGCAATCCTATGCAAATGAGGGGAGTGATAGTGAATCCCAGTTTTCCCCAGCATGCTAGTCAGGTCCCAACAGTGTAAGAGTAGGAATAGCTTGGTGCAAGCATAGGAGTTAGTTGACATCATGGGGGGGGGGTGTCAGGCATACTTTAAGCGGATTGGAGCCCTGTGGCTCGGGTTTGCTCCTAGCTTAGCACAGCTAAGCTAGGGAGTGTGTCTAAACCTGCCTAGCACTCTTTACATTGCCTAAGCAGGTGTGCACCAGGTTTTAAAGGCAGAAAAAAAAGTTAAACCAGGAAATAGCAGCAGTGTGCACATTTGTGCACTCTGTTTGCACGGCACACCCCTGGGATTAAACAGGAAGGCCATGGGAAGGGAAAACAGCAGTAGGAAGGTACTCAAGGAGAGCTAGCATAGCTAGCAGGTGAAATGTATCAGAATCAACTAATTACACAGGCAGCATGCTAGTCAGGTCCCAGCCCAGAACACTACTATAAACTATGCAAACACTTTCCCCTCTGGTTTTTCCCACACTCTACACCACCAGTGTAAACAAACGAGCAACTTTTAACACTCACATCAGCAAAATGATATGGGCTGCAATAGCTATCATATAACAACTTGTGGAAGAGGCTGAGGGTGGTGAGGATGTGAATGCTGTCGACCAACCCACATTGAGGAGATGGAGAAGAGTGTACAGACCCAGGATAACCTACCAGGGTCTGGGTTGGCATAATGGTAAGGTGATTACCTCACAGACACAACATACAGGGTTTGATTCTCACCTTTGAAGGGAAATTAGCTAGGCTTAGAAATGGCAACCCATAAGGGCAGCTACCTTAGCAGTAGCTAAAATATGTACTTTTCGTTGGGAGGGTGGCCTAATGGTTAAGGTGTTTGCCTTACAAATACAAGGTGCAGGGTGTGAGTCTCAAAAGGGATAATTGGCTGGGCTTAAAATGGCTCGCAAGGGCAGTTAGCCTAGTACTAATCTATGAACCTAAGAACTATGAACCTATGAACCTATGAACCTATGAACCAGGGGCTGCATGAGCTGGAGATAGTGGAGCGCTATAGGGTGGACAGGGACCTCCTACAGCAAATTGTTGAGCTGTGCCGGCACGCCTGATGCACAGAACTAACAGAGGGGAACCCATCCCAGTGGATACCAAGGTATGTGTAGGTCTACGAATACTAGCTACAAGTACCCTCCAAAGGCCAACTGGGGATATGGTGGGGATTTCACAAGCATCAGCAACCAGGGTACTCCACCAATTCCTGGATGCCATGTCAGTACATGTCAGTGAGCACGTATATTTCCCCAACACCCATGAGGCGTTGGCCATCAATATGGAACTGTTCCACCAAATAGCAGAATACCCTGAGGTAGTGGGTGTTATAGACTGCACGCACATATGCATCAAAGCACCACCCGGTGAGCAGGGTAGGGTCTACATCAACCACAAGGGCTTCCCCTCCATCAACTGCCAGGTCGTGTGCGATGCCCAGGGCATAATAATGAATGTGTGTGGTGGCTGTCCTGGAAGCTATCATGATTCCCACATCTGGCATCTGACACAGCTGTACCAGAGATTTGCTAATGGGGAAATCCCTGACGGTAACCTAGTGGGGGATGCTGGATACGCACTGGAGCTGTGGCTGATGACACCCATCAGAAATGCACACACACCCGAACAAGAACTCCATAATGAGGCACACGCACAGACCAGAATTATAGAAGAGCATGTGTTTGGGATGCTCACGTCACGGTTCCAATGCCTGGACACATCTGGGGGTGCCTTGCAGTACTCACCAGCTACATGTACCCAAATTCTCCTTGTATGTGCTATGCTACACAATGTGATCCTGTGGAAACAGCTGCAGCAGGAACAGCATGGGGCAGGGCCACACAGCCCCCCACCATTGCCAAGGCCTGCACAGACATAGTGTGAATCAGAGGAGGAACAACCTGAGCCTGCCCCAGTAGGCAGAAGGAGGTGTGCTCAGTATGCTCTGGCCTTGCCAAAGAGGCAACGTGTAGCGCATACATTGACACAGGAGGGACCCATGGAATAACACTTCTCTCTGACTCCCACATACAGTAAAAGGGATGCCAAACATTACACTACCTGTGCTTAACTATATGTAGGGAGTGTAATATGTGCATCTGACATAGGCAGCCCTGCAGCACCACCCTCAATACTGGGACACCCACAAGGTAAGTGACTCACACATACCAGTCAGGGGGGTTCACATACCCAACAACAGTCACAGCCAGCAGGACAGGTGTAGACAAACACAAACAAAGGCTGTGCTATGGCCTCTGAATGAGGCCTATAGGTAACCCCCCCCCCAGGCCTACACAGACAGACTATAGCAGGTCAGGCAGTGGGATGTCAGTTCTGAAGGGTAGGAAGTCAGAAACTAATATGTAGGTAAATAAAAGCTAAGATTTGTAGTACACTGGTATGCCTCTATTCAGCA
Source organism: Protopterus annectens (assembly GCF_019279795.1). Classification (NCBI taxonomy): domain Eukaryota; kingdom Metazoa; phylum Chordata; order Ceratodontiformes; family Protopteridae; genus Protopterus; species Protopterus annectens. The sequence goes on along the minus strand of NC_056743.1, from coordinate 173,318,822 downwards.
TGATAGGTAAGACTACAGAATGAAATGGAGTACCCGACATATCAGTACAGTCCTAGCAAATGTGTACAAGTGTCAGGTGTGCCCCCCATACTATGTAGTAATGTAATAACAGTCAGGTGTGCCCCCCCAATCCTGTGTAGAAATGTAGAAATAGTCAGGTGTGCCCCCCCCATCCAATATAGAAATATAGTAAAAGTCAATGCCAAATGATCAACAGATACTCTGCAGAAACAGCATGCTACCTGTAGGTGTACAACACAAAGGTCAGCACTGCAGTACAAACTACCTGGACTCGATCCACACATTCAATACAGATGGGCATACTGGGCATTTTCACACACTTAGAGAAATAAAGGCAATGTCAGTCAACAACATAATGAAAGGCCATAATGGGCATGCTCACACACAAACACATGAAGGCCATGTCTGCAAACACCGGTGGACGAGACATATCTGGCAGTCGCAGATGTTAGTGTAGACATTCCTCAGTATGCACCACTCATGCTTTGCACACACAATGGATAGGAGTACAGGTATATATTTAAGGACAACACACTAGAATAAGCCAAAAGTAGACATACATAGATGTGTGGAAGTGGGTGACTGTGACAAGGAGCCATCCAGGACTGTCCCACCCAGTACACATTCAAAGGGCCACAACCACACATGGGTCAGATGTCACTCACTGCAGATACTAGCCACCGGTATATGTCAGCATTACAGACTATGTGGTGCACGTGCTAGCTGTGCAACATGACTGTACAAGGAAGTAGTCCTCTAGTAGATGTATACACGTACCTGTGAAATATGACCCTGTTTGTGCCCGCATGTGGTGAGTCAACCCCTAGATGAATGGGTTATGGCCCATGCATGCACACTGCCCTTCCTATAGCCCTACTATGACAAGGATGCTGAGGTCATCCACTGTGAAATAGAACTTTGGGAGAGTTGTAACCCAGTAATCTCCGTGATGCATCCCGTAGGTGTTCCAATCCCAGACATGGCAAGTGTGTGTGTGTGTGTGTGTGTGTGTGTGTGTGTGTGTGTGTGTGTGTGTGTGTGTGTGTGTCTGTCTTGCTTTTTAGGGTGTCACATGCCCTACAATTGAAATGCTCTACTTTGGTAAGGCTGCTGATGTCATCCACCTAGAAATACACCTCTGGGAAGGGTGTAGCCCAATAATCTCCGTAGCGCTTGTCATAACTGCATACTGCTGTAGTGTGATAAGCTAGTTAGGTAGGGGTTCTAATCCCAGACTTGGCAAGTGTGTGTGTGTGTGTGTGTGTGTGTGTGTGTGTGTGTTTGCGTGTATGTCTGTCTGACTCTGTCTGTGTAGAGAGCAATGCTTTTTAGGATAGTCACACTCCCTACAATTCAAATGCTCTACTTTGGCAAGGCTGCTGATGTCATCCACCTAGAAATACACCTCTGGGAAGGCTGTAGCCCAGTAATCTCCATAGCGTGTCTTATAACTGTGTACTGGTGTAGTATGATAAATTAATTAGGTAGGAGTTCTAATCCCAGACTTGGCAAGTGTGTGCGCATGTGTGTGTGTGTGTGTGTGTGTGTGTGTGTGTGTGTGTGTGTGTGTCTGTCTGTCTGACTCTGTCTGTGTAGAGAGCAATGCTTTTTAGGGTAGTCACACTCCATACAATTCAAATGTCCTACTTTGGCAATCCTGCTGATGTCATCCAATGTGAAATACAACTTTGGGGAAGGAGTTCTCCAGTAATCCCCGTGGTGCATCCTATAACAGCTCCATGCTGTAGTGTGATATAGACCTCTGTTAGGGGTTCTATACCCACAAGTTGGTTGTGGATGTTTTGTGTGTGTCACTGTCTGTGTAGGGAGCAATGCATTTTAGCCTAGCCACATTTACTACAATTCGAATGTCCTACTTTGGCAATCCTGCTGATATCATCCAATGTGATATACACCTTTGGGAAAGGAGTGTTCCAGTAATCTCTTTAGTGCGTACTATAACTGAGTAGTGCTGTAGTGTAATAAACTAGTTAGGTAAGGGTTCTAATCCCAGACATGACAGGTGTGTGTGTGTGTGTGTGTGTGTGTGTGTGTGTGTGTGTGTGTGTGTGTGTGTGTGTGTGTCTGTGTTTGTAACTCATATCCTGTGTGGAGGTGGGTGTGAGTATGTGACACCTGGGTCCAATGTGGATTTGCCAATTAATTATATGGTAGCCCTAGTATATATCACAATGCCCACCATACAGGGATAACAGATGTGAAATAGCCGAGAGGCTGGGGTGCAAATCCATACCCATACATGTGACATCAAGGCCAGGCAATCACAGTTAGCAACCCCAGTATTACCCAGAGCACACTCCCAACCCATGTCTCATATACACACACACACTTGCCTAGGCAACATCCAATATGTGGGTAGTACACTGCATATTGGCCAGTGATAGTAACTATGCAGTGATTGCAGTGGGCTACAGAGGGCATGGCACCCTGTCCATCTGTCCAATAGGCACGTACATGCAGACAGTGCACCTTCCCCATGTTCCCCACTGGACAACTGCAACACCTGTGGAGCCATCAAATGTGACCCACAAAGGACATACCACGCCTGAAAACATGCCATGTATAGACAGATGCCACTGACACCAGGGAATGCCATTAGCATGCTATCAATGTAGGTGCAGGGTAAGCCTGCTGTCCATTACCAGTTCCCGCCACAGGTGGCCAAGACTGGCACATCTGATGATAATCTGTGTACACAACATGGGCCAGACACCCCAGGTACAGTTCCACATGTCACTGTACATGCATGTGGGAGGTGTGCACATCCCAGACACCGTCCATGTCATGGACTAAGGAACACATACATGGCAAGCGATGCACAGCATTGGCCACACGCAATAGTCACCCAGATGACTGGATGGTGGATACAATACCCACCTGTGTGGGCAAATGCAGAAACTACAGCCCTGAGCCTGCAGACCATTGTCATGTGGCCTTATGCTAAGGTATACCCATCACCTAGCCTTGTATAACTGTCTGGCACAGTCGACCACCACACACCCATGCAGAAATGCACCCATGCATGTCAGTACTGGCACCCTGTGTGTTGTATGATGTGTATGATCACATCCACACTCACTACAACCCCCATTGGCATACTGAAGTATGCTGTCTGATGTCAGACACCTCCTCATACCCTTTGCCCATATAACCTCTGTATGACCCATGTGGTGCATGTGATACCTGCACAGTAATGTGTTGTGGCAATATCACTAGTGATGAGTTGTATTCCTGGCCCTATCAAGTGTGTCAGTGTGTGTTTGTGTGTCCCTGTGAGAGTGTGGCTGTGTTGATGCTGGCACCTGTTCATGCGGACAGGCACATGTACTACACCTACCGTATAGCTACCATATCCCTGTTGCAGATGTCACTCACCATCATGCATATGTTCTGAGGGCTCCACAACAAGTAACCTATGTGGTGCATCCTATAACTGCATAGAACTGTGATAGCACTATATAATCATCAGGGGTTTGATACCCTGTACTAGTAGGTGTGTGACACAAACATGTTTAGGTTTTACTCTCCCAACCCTCCCTGACTTATTTTTGCCTCTGTCTGCCTCTCTCACTCCCTCACTGGTGGATGTGGAGACCTACACCTGCTTTACTTAGGCAGCAGCATGTGTATTTTAAGTGATGCTCATGATCAGCTGATGGCCTCTGCACAAATTGCAGCCCTCCCCTAGCTGATTGCATGTGGAACAGCTGTGGTAACATTCCCATAGCCAATTGCATGGAAACGCACTCCAATATCTAGGAACATCATGTTAGTGTTGGGCCTTTTCATTCACTGTGAGCAGGAACTCGATCTATTGTTTGGCAAACAGCATCTCAGATAGACTGGGGATTTACCTCTGACAACATGCACTGTGGAAACAGGCCAACACACAGGAGGGGGATGTGCCTGCCCTGACTACAGACTGTAAGTGCTGCTATACTGCATTCAGAGTAATGTTGGTTTAACAGGGTGTGTGCGGATATGGCTGTCCTAAATTTTTTAATACCTGCCATGTCAGTTCTATGTTTATGAGGACTCCCCATCTGTAGGGACATCTGCAGACTGGGCAGTGTGTGGTGCCTTTGGTTTCATGTGTTACCACAGATCATCTATTTGTGAACTGCAGAAGGTAGTGTGAGGACTGCAGTCTGTAGATGGTGAAAGCCGTGACAGTTACTGACTTCATATCCCTCATAGGACATATGTTGCGACAAACCATGTTACAACAGTAAATGTATGAGGTTATCACAGCAACATGTCATTATTGGCCCTACGTATGTGCTTCCAGCCACAACTCTGTCAACCTTTGTACAAATGTCATGCATTAAGAGGTGCATATGTGCTGTACAACATAATTAGTGTCATCATATCTGATAACAAGCCATTGAGATATCAGACTGCTACACCTGTAATATACAGTAGAGGTTATATTTGATGACATAACCTAGACATTCTGTGGTTGGTTGTTCTGTACTGAGGTCTGTGTACTTATGGTGAATGTCGACATTGTGTGCATTGTTAATATGTACTTTGGCCTGTGTACAGACTGTGGTAGATGTCATCGTTCTAAGTCCCATCCTATCTGATGTTACATGCTGCTCCACTGTATGTTACCGCATTGGCTTACATGCTTGTAGGGCCATACACACACATATCCATACCACAGACAGGCATCAGACCACACTGTGTAGCGGCCCAGTATATGTAGGGTTAGTGTGTGAGTGGCACATATAAGGATGGTGTTGAACAGATAGTCCATATACTGTAATATTATGCTAGCTTACCATATGTGGCTGTGTTCACATTGGTTGTGGTTATGCACTTTCACACAGGTGTATCTTACCCTGTGTTGTGACATGCCTGTAGAGCCTGCTATAAATGCAGGTACATGTGCATTCCCCCCTAGGAGATGTAGGTCAGTGTTGAGTCAGTCTGCCTGTAGCCTGCACAGTGCTTTGTTACATGTCTAGCAGCTTAGTGTACTTACCCAGTGAGATGTCATGCCCAGATACTTGCCAGATGTACTGCTGCCGGGCCTCCCTTAACAGTCTTGTATGTCAGACAGAGCAGTGGTATGCTGTACAGATGTATGTCACTATCTAGTGGGTAGAATGTGGTCATGGCACCTCTGTACCAGCAGTTATTATGTGTCAGGACAGACAGGGGTGTGTGAATGCATAACCTATGGGGGTGAACATATACCAGTCGTTATGTGTTATACCCATCTACATGGCTGTTAACATCCATATTGTCAGGATTGGTCCAGATGTTCTGCATTAAGGGGTTCTGTGTATACCTCTGGACTGTACAGAGTGTGTCAGAATGTCCACATATATTGGCCAATATCTCTGCTGTAGTCCACAGGAGCATTACATGCTTGCTGTAGTACTGTACTATAATGTCCTTAGGATGTCTGTCAGTAGCCAATGGAGCACATGTGAAAAGCAGATGTGGCCTCCCACGCACACCATGTCTGTGAAGACAATCCCTATTACAGTAGCAATAGTCTACTAATATACCTGCTATACATACCTGACATCCCCTTGCAGAATGAAGTTGGGACTGTAGAGGCTGAGGTAGGGCTACACTCCATGTTTAGGACATATGGAGAAAATTTATGTACATATAATTATCCAGATATCTATACAGATAATTACACATGTACATATCGACATATATAGATGGGTATGTATATGTACATAGATATGCATATACACACCCAGATATATACATATACAGAGCATTATATGTCTACACATATACAGATAGTGATACATATGCACATATACATATCCCAAGCTGCCATTCCTGCCAGCAGTCCACTGCTGTAGTATCCCCCACACATACAGTGGGGCTGGGGCCATATATGTGTGGGCTTCACCTACACAATACATGTGTGCCCATATGTACTCCAGAGGCCAGTGTATGCAACAGTGGTATATGACCCTGTGTTACTGAGTCTAGGGGGGGTGCACCATACATAACCTAAGCTGCTACTAAATGTGAGGGTATCAGGGGTGAGCTGCCTTAAGGTATCTGGATATACAGTACCATACATTTCACCTATCATGACATTACTTACATAAAGTGGATTACTGTAGGCCTACTGCCTCCTGCCATACAGACTGTTCTGTTTGTCAGTGTGCCTTTGATGGTGTCAGTTATGCCGTGTTATGGTCAACTGAAGTCTATACCACCTAGTGATTGTGTACAGAGTGTAGATAGAGGCTGCTGAACACCTGCATTACTTACTGTTGATTGTGTGGTATCCTGTGGCCCAGTCTGTCTTTACTATTGTATGATTTGAAGGGCTTCGCTTGGACAGCAGCAGTTGTGGACCTTTCCAGACTACAGTATTAGTATAACTGTTTCACAGTTGCATTACTCTGTTTATATGGATGTCAGTGTCTGAACAGCTATATGACATGGCATATAAATCTGTAATAGTACACAAATAAAGGTTTTCCATTTCTGCAAACCTGTGTTTGGTGTTTTATCCTATGACCTCTCTGTGGGTATATGTTGCAGGCAACTAATGTCATTTGTGTGGGTGGCTCATCCAGTGTCCAGTTGTTAGGGTGTTAACTGTAGGCATAGTGGCTGTTCCATATTGTGTGCACCTAGTACATAAGTATCTTACTGTACATATCTCTGTGTGTGTATGTGTAGTCACATGTATATCTATATATATGTGTATATATATATATATATATATATATATATATATATATATATATATATATATATATGTATATCTGTATCTGCATATATGTGTCTATGTATATGTATCCTGGTGATGTTGATGGCTTCCACATTTTACATTTCCTATGGCAGCCAGTCTGTACTGCATGATATGATACCAATACCAGCCTGACATCATACAGGTGGGATGTAGTACTGCTAACATATTGTGCCCATATCGTGTCAGGACCTGGTTTTGGGATCTGCAACACTTGGTAGTGTATTGCAGGGTGAACGTGTTTGTCTGTGGGGGGGGGGTATACCTATTCGTACAAGACATATATTGTTTGGGGCCTCTCAACCCCATTAACGGTGCATGTGGACATATATGATTTAGTTAATCTCCCATTGATATCTACACATGTATGTCCATATATACCTATATGGATATATATATATATATATATATATCTGCTTACATATATATAACTATGTCCGTATATGGTTCTACCTGACTGACAGCAGACCGACATCGAACGAGCTCCAGAAGATCGAAAGTGAAGAAGAACCTAAATCGCGAAAGTGGCAGAACATCGACAATGCAGAAGACCGACACGACGGATGACAACACCAACGCCGAGGATGCCGACATGGGGAAAGGCTGTGTGAGTATGCGGTAGTGACGGACGTTAGGGTGCGAGGCAGGTAAGTGTGGAGATTGACGGTCTGTGGGGATAGGGGTGGGTTAAGTGAGTTAGGGTTAGGGAGCGATAGGGGTGGGTTAAGTGAGTTAGGGTTAGGGGCTTATAGGGGTGGGTTAAGTGAGTTAGGGTTAGGAGCGATAGGGCGGGTTAAGTGAGTTAGGGGGTTAGGGCTGGTGTAGTAGAGGTGTGCGATAGTGACGGACCTTAGGGTTAGGTAAGGTTTAGTGTGGGCTTGTAAGGTTTTTGGTGTGCTTGTGTTGTGTGTGTGGTTTGTGGAATGGGGATGTGTTTTGTTTTAATTGTTATGTGTGTGCAGTGTATGGGGTTTCGTGTTTGTGTACCGTCGGTTATTTCGTTGTCGGTTATGTGTGGTTTCGTGTTTATGGACTGTCGAATATGTGGTGTCGGTGATGTGGTTGTCGGTGTTGTGTGGTTTCGACTATGTCAGGTAGAACCCCGTATATACCTACCTAGATATATATCTGCTTACATATATGTAACTTGCTGTGTATATGTAGACATACAGGTGTAGACATATATATATATATATGTGTTGATGTAGGCATTTGCATGTATATATGTTCATATATATTTATATATATATATATATATATATATATATATATATATATATATATATGTTGTATTTGTTTAGATATTAATATATTTACACAAACACATACATCTAAGTGTTGGAATACATTCTCTGTATTGTTTAATGACTGGGCTGGATATGTGTTTGAAAACATCAGGGCTATGTATATCTGGCATGGCTTAGTGTTAAATCACTTTGTTTATGCTGTGCAGGGTCCTAGGTTTGAGCCTTGCAAAGGCTGTTTATTTTGTTGCTGGGCAGAACATGGGCCATTGGATACAGAGTGATTAAGGCACTTTAAAGCAGTTGTAAGCGGGTTTGCTCGGGTTTGCAAGGAGGTAAGCACTGCTAACTTCTGGTTACAGTTTCTTATTCTCAGTTAGCTTCTAAATTGCTTAACCAGTGTAGGAATTGCTTACCCCTGTGCAAACAGGCTTAGACCCACATAATGCTGCTTAAAAGTACTTACTCCTGCTTACCCCCGTGCTACTTTCTTTCAAAGAAAAGAAAAAAGGGTTGAAAGGAAAGTGGTGAAAAAGGGGCACAAAGAGGGAAAGACAGTAGGGAAAATAGCTAGGGATGTGCAGGAAGTGTGTAGGGAAAGTCCATAGCTGCCTATTTCTTCTACAGCAACAGCTGTGCATATACACTGAATTTGGAGGTAGATTTGGACACTCAAACCCCTGGGAGAGGGGTGAGGACAACAATAATAAGTTGTGACACCAATTAGATCAGATTACATGTGTCCAGTGGACATGTGTGCGAAATGGACAGCTATGTATGGGGCGAGATTTTTTTGTGGGAAGAGATTGCCCTTTTATTCTTTTTTTCAGGTGAGAGTGGGATGTTGTGGAGGGGTAGTAGGTATATTTGGGGAGGTAGGTTGGGTAGATTAACAGACAAGACAAACAAGATGCATACAGGAGCGGTATATGACACATGTGTGGGGTAAACACCTTGATGGAGAGGGGTGCTGGGATATCAGAAGCTCACAAGCCTCCTAGTGGTAACAGTGAGACTGAGGTCCCCAACCATGAGCAGTCACCACTGCACCTTCACAGCCCCGAAGGTGGCTGTGCTGGGGGCTGAGTCTCAGAGCCAGGCTGACTCTCTAATCACAACATGCAGCCCTCGAGCTGGCGTAGAAGATCACCAAACTGCTTGTTAATCGCTCTACGCACCATGATCCAGACCTGGCGATGGGTGGGAGGTGCCTGTCCATGCCCACTCCCAGGGGAGGTGAGCCCCATCCCCTATGGCGGTTCCACCTGAAGGTGGTGCAGGACCAACGAACAGGGATGTCTGGGGTTTGGCCCCAGACATGCTGGTGCCTGGTACCACGACCAGCTGAGTTGGGACAGGTGAGTCCGCTGGGACTGGCCTTCCCAAGCGTGCTATAGTGTTTAGATTTCATCATCATATAAGGGTTAGTAATAGTCAACACATTCCAGGGTGAGGTATAACAGCATGCATAGATATTCCCATTAACCCAGACACCAGATATGGAACAGTTGCATAGCAAACAGAACACATGCATATATGGGACCACAGTGGTAATAAGAACACCATGCAGATACGTTGATAGCCCATATCACCAATGTTGGAATAATTCAATATAGCACATGCATGGGAACCATTAATATATTTATCAAACAATTGGACATTATCAGAGTCAATACATACCAGCTGGGGTGGGTATGTTGATTATTGTTGGAGATATGGTGGGGGGGAGAGAAAGATGTCAATTAACAATTAGTATATTCCTGTAGTCCACATTACTTTCCTAGTCAGTACTGTTATCTGTACCTTACAAGTCTTACTACACTACCCTAAAGCCTTACTTTGGACAGTGATATGGCTGTTGTCATCATTACACATAACCCAGTTTTACCTGCAGTTTACACCTCTTACCTGGTATATCTGTGGAGGGAATTTTGTTAACACTAACTAACTGTTTCTACACATACTCCCAGATTCCGGGTTGCTGTTTTGCACATAGCTATCCAACTCTTTCTGCGCAGACTCTGGCCATGTGTTGACCACATGCTGGTGTGCTTGGATATATCTAGAATATGGCCCTCTTCCACCTTTAGTGACCTGAAACACATATACATGCTTTCCTACACAGTTATATTATGTAGCGCCGTGTGGATGACAGTGACCACTGATACTCTTTTATTCAGAGAAACTGCAACACTCACAATTCCCTACAATACCAAAGTGAACAGTACCAGTACAGGTTATAATGGCCTGTATTTCTCAGCACAGTGTTAATATCTAACATACCTGTGGGAGCAATGTTCGTTAGCACTACCTGACTGTGCCACACAAAGTTCCAGATTACACAGTATTATGCACATGCATCTCACTCTGTTACTGTACACGCTTTGGTCACAGCTTGATGGCATGCAAGTGTAGATAGGAAATACTTGAAATATTACTCTCCTAACAGTTTCAGGGGTTGCTACAGTGACAGGTGTGTTCTCATGATGTTTGACAATCACTTGTATTCCCTGTTTGCTGGCTACACATCTGGGATCATCCCACAGACTTACCAGGGGGACAGGGGGACAGGCAGCAGATATGGGCACATATACTGGACATTCTGGCCTCATCTGTACAGTTGTGGGGTATGCATCTGTATGCAGCCTAATTCCACTCCCAGGATTCAGACCATAGCTGTGTCTGCTACAACTTAAACACTGTCCAGCACAGTTGTGTCTGCTATATAGCTATTGCTGTATATCTCCAATATGCTTTCTGTCTTATTAATCCCCTGTGCTTATGCATTCTGACCTTGTATTACAACACTCATATACAGTTTCCTAGACAGTTATATGTTGTTGGATAGTGTGGATGACAGTGATGTGTAATACCTCATCATTCAGGGCAAATGCATATCATTCTTGTATTTCTGGCCACAGTGTTGGTATCTGACAGACCTGTGGGAGGCAGTGGTGGCTGGTGACTTCAAATTAAAGGGGGTGGGGCTGCAGGAGACAGTGGAATGGGTGGGGCCAATGATAAGGGGTGTGGTCAACTAGAAAGGGGCACTGCTATGCTCAAAACCACAACAAATGGAACTTTACTTAAATATGGCTGCCCTGGGTGCCAAACCATCATTACAAGAGTTCAATCAAGACAAAATGAAGTGTAGAAGAAAAAAATATTTCAGCATATTGGCTACATGACAACTTACTTAATTTCTAGATAGAAACAAAAAGGGGTTGTGAGGCATGAAAAAATAAATTACTTTTTAAATACATTACTGGAATGCCAGTCAAAATCAAGTATAAAAAAAACAAGCAGCACTCAGCTCAAACGACTTCTCCTTGCACTGTAGTTCTAATTATAATTTATATTCAGCTTTATAAAAGCACCAAGTAACATGTTGAAAGTAGCAATCTCTGTTATACCCTCAGTTGTAAAAATGTTTCTTATCCAAAAGAGACCTGCTGCCTGAAAACTATCTACTTGTTTCATGGGGAAAACCTGATCAAAGTAAAAATGAACAGCAAACAAGAAACAAGCTCAAGATAAATTGCTTAAAGGATTACTGCATATGTTATGGACCACACATGCTAGATTGGCATTCTGTTTAGTTCACGGGTAAAGCCTGCAAAGATGACTGCAAATCTCCAACAAATGTAATGAGATTCTGAAAATACTGTAATACTGTCCTTTATTATAAATACTTGTCATGCATTTCAATACCTAAGGCTTATATGTTATCTACTTATGTAAATATTCTCTGCATGGCAACAACAAAAAGGCTTTCAATGTTGGTAATTCTTTAACAGTATGCTTATTAAAGCTTACTTGCATTTTACAATCTCAGACAAGCTTATCTGATGTTCATTAAAGCATTACTACTTAAACAGAGCAACAGGGCACTGCAACAGCATACATTTTCTAAATAATCAGAAGCATAAATCAACAGTATAAAAATATGACAGAAAACCAGAACATTCTGCAAAATCAAGGACAGATGAAAAGCCACTGCCATACTTGTGTTTACCTTGGATGGGGGGATACTATGCACACTGAATACTGCATAACTGCTCCTTGCCTTGATTGGATACACCCAGAGTCACTACATGGAGAACGAGTATATCATAACTTGAAATGTCTCTGGCTGATGGTGATGGCTCTGACACTCACCTCTCAACCTCAGAGCAAGAAATGTGGACAAAGCTATACATAGAAGTGGGACAAAGGCCCAAAAATAAGGACAGTTTTTAAATATTGCTCTTATAAACTTAGAAAGATAATGAAATAGTAGTAGGTCTTGCATTAGTATGAATTTTCTGAAGGGTATGAAATTTGATCAAACGTCTGACATTATTTTCTAACTTCAATCTTTAATTATTTGCTACTAATCTGCCAGAAAACCACAATTGTATGAAAAAATGGCCCAAAATGGCCACATAATACAATTAGGAACCTGCCAAATAAGGGACACTTTTTAATATTGGCACCATTAACCTGAGCAGCTGACAAAATAAAAGAATCTACATGCATTTCTGAAATAAAAGTAATCTCTATAACTCTGATCATTACCGTTATTTATAACTGTAAACCCTTCACGTTTTCTTTCAAAATTGCCATTTTGCGGAGGGATTATTAGGGGGAGAGCAACATTTTGAGCCAAAATTGGAGACAGTTGAGAGGTTTCGATATTCCTAATTCTATAAAGCAATTTATTTCCACGTACCTTTCAACCTCTTAATGCAGGAAATCTGGACAAGGCCAAATATATTGGGGGAACATACAAACAGTGCTAAAAATTCCTCTTGTATGAACTTAGACAGTTGATTGAATAACAGGTCTTGCTTTAGCATGCATTTTTCTGAAGGTTATGAAGGCTGTATGTCATTATTTAGTGACGCCGTTCCTAAATGATTTACCAAAAAACCACAAATTGTGAGGAACAAACCAAAAATAAGAAGCAAAAATGTATTCATTCTGCAAATATCTGGACAGTTGAGAGGTATAGTTCAGCCATGGTTGTCTGAGTTTGCTGCCCCCCCTCACAAAATCATGGTCAAATGGAGCCTTCCCCCAGCAGCCATTCCAATGTCCCATTACTTGGCTATTTTGCCCCTTACCATAAACACTGTAATTTGCGTACTGCTTTACTTCTGTGATGATTTGGATTTCATTTGTAAGTTTTATTTTTCACAAACACTAATAGACAATCTGCTAAACAAAGCAATGCAGTTTCACAATGAAAATACATAGTATTAAAACTTCTCTGCCCTTGAAACTCACATTCATTGAAACAACATTGAAACTCACATTCAAATACATTTTGCCAGTGGCAGATAAAGATCAGCTTTGGGCCATTTTCAAATCATAGGCCCCTTGCACATGAAACATACATGTGTTCTTTGATACACCTTTCTGATTGCATTAAATAATATTCCTTGTATAATACAGTACAGTTGTTAGAGGGCATTTTAATTTATTGTTTTGAACATTTTTCCAGTAAACAATGAAAGAAAATGCATGCACCAATAATGACAAAACTGCCCAATTCAGAACATTTCCATCATAAAAGCCTACTCAGACTTCTACAATTCACCAGTATCAGTAAATATGCATAATCTCTGAAGAAGTCACAGTCATCTAAATAATTCCACATTAAAGAGATCTGTAACTAATGAAGAGGTTGCTGCTAGCAAACAGCTTTATATTTCATTGTTTCATCTACAAATAAAGAACCTGTTGCCCTTGAGGAATAAATTGCCTATGGTAAATAAAAAAAAGAAGATAAACTAGTAATATCACAATATGGGATGGATGGCAAACTGATAACAGGTCCATAATTACTAGGTATCTTCGCCAAAAAGGACTGCAGCATCCACCCCCTTTACAACACAGTACAGTATCAGCAATGCATCTACATACTGTGGGAGTAGAACCCACAGCCTTTTGCATCAAAAGCAAGTATACTACCTGCTGTGCTATTAACAATGAAAGCAGACTCAGCCTAAGCAGCACTAAACTTCTCTTCCCTGCAGCTCTCAGCTCCTTGTAAAATCTACTAGACACTCAGCTGTATCTCTCAACTTTTCAGCAAAAGAAACCTGGAAAAAGCCAAAATTTAATGGGGGGGGACACAAGCCCAAACACCAGGGACACGTTTTAAACATTGCTTGTATAATCTTGGAAAATTGCTAGAATAAAATACTGTGTTACCACCATACATTTCACTGCCAAGTCTTGAATCCAGGACCTCGTGCAAAACAAAGCAACATACCACTATCCCAAATCAGGTGTTTTCTTAAAGAGAGGAAGACTGAAACTTAAATGGCTACTATTTAGTGAATTAATTTCTCACCATAGCTGTCAACCTCTTAGCACAAAACACCTAAACAAAGCCAATAATGGGGGAATACAGCCCCCAAACCTATTCAGTGAAATCAGTTCCATAGCTCTCAACCGTAGCACAAAAAACCTGGACGAAGCCAATAACAGGGGTATACAGTCCCAAAAATCAGGACAAATTTCAAATATTCATTATATAAACTTAGAAAATTGGTAGAATAAAAGGTTTTGTGTTACCATGTACCTTCTGAAGAATATGAAGTCTGAAATTCAAATCTGTAATTTATTATTTATTTAACATTTGTTAACCAGGAAAGTCTGACGTGGAACAAAAGGCAATTTTCAGCAGAGGCCCAAAGAGATGCACTCCATACACATGTGTTTGTAAAATCTACAGAGCTTTCACAGATGGTGGTGGGTAGGGAATTTAGGCTCTTGCTACCTGACTGTAAGGTACAAGGTAAAAGCCTGAGTTATTCTCTGTCCACCACCAGATATGAACTGGGCCCTTACACACACACACACACACACACACACACACACACACACACACACACACACACACACACACACACACACACACACACCAGTGATTTGCTCATCTTGAATAAATTCAGGTTTAAATTTACAGCATTGCTGTTGCCAGAACAACCGCCCTGCTTTAAAGTTGAGGGAAAAACACTGTACATGTTGAAAACAGGGAAAAGAAAGGTAAAAAAGGGTCTTTAGGTAAGCATAGGTCACTTATGTATATCCACTAGTTTCAGAAAGTTTTTTCTCACACCTGTAAAAAAAAGTGTAGCAAAGAGTTATAATAGCACCTGGTACAACTGACTGAATCAAAAATAATAAAAAATAATATATATCCTAGGTAAACTGCTACAAATTATGCTTGCAGTTGCCTTTTACTTTAACTGTTCTGCTAAACTATGACAGAGACCTATGCTAGCTTTTAGCTTTTGTAACTTACAAATGCTGACTGATAAAAATGTGGGATACTGGTAGCCTCTTAGTGAAACTGTAAAACTGTAGCAATGACCTATGCAAGCTCTTTGCTGCAATGTATAACATAGTAGCTGATTGCATGGCAGTTGCTGTATTATCTGCAGTCACTACTGCTTAAGTGATTATTGATACCGCTTGCTGGTGAAATCAGCACATCAGCTACAGAGATGATTGTATTCCCTAATACTCAGGACATCCCCTGCATTTTACCTGCCCTGTACCGCTCTGCATAATGCATCCCCAAACCCACTGTGCCTTATTTGAATATGAACACCCTTGCTGTAAATGCAGGACAGAACAGCACTTTCTTTACAATGAATTACGTGATCTAGGTGTCAGGATGGGAGGCAAACATGGTGAAGAAAGTGGGAGACACCCGCTCAACATTGTATCAAGATTGCATTGCTTCCGAGAACACATTCACAACATCCTTATAAATATGGGCATGTTGCATATAACTAGTCTGGAGCTAGCTCCCTTTATCTCTTTTACATGAGGATGCAAATAAATGGTCCTGACCCATAACCTAAAAAATATCCAAACAGAAAGCAATGCTCCATAGAAATAAACTCTGACTGTAAAAGAAGCAATTGAATAGAATTTATAGTGGTATAACCCTTCAACCAGAGAGTAAAAAAGTAAACAAATTCCTTATTCATGCACAACAAGAAAACACATTTCAGCAGGTCCCGATAGCTGTCAGCATGAGATGAGGGAAATCAAATCTAAACAGGAAAATGACGGTACCTGATAAAGCCCATGGTTTTGTGAATTCATGATTGGGAAATAATACCTCTCACAATTAAGTTTACTTTGAACTCTGTGCAGTAAAGCTCCCCCTGAAGCAAGGAAAAAATCGTTTCTGAACCACTGAACTCTACACTTCAGAGTTTTTCATCCCAGAGTACAAAAATGCTAACTGCCGTGGTAACGGTATTCATCATCATGCAGATAGTGCAATCCTGCAGACTTTTGAGATATAAAAAGTGCACAGAAACATACAATGGGAATGTATTGAAATACTTTTTTTATTTTTCTCCAAGTGTTTTAGAACCAGTCAAAGGTAACAGGACTTGTAGCACCAAAGTAATATAGTTTTACAAATAGATTAAATGAAAGACATGCAACCTGCATTCAAATCTCAAATAATAATAATGATAAAAAACAGCATTGTAAATTATAAGAAAAAAATCTAAAGTAAAGAAATTCCTTGTGCAAGAACTCTTAGTTTGGTTAAGCCAGTAAACATAGACAGGATCAAACAGCTGATAGCCTAAATTCTATGTGGTAGCTAGATAACAGATGGGCTAAATAAAAATATCTACAATCTGTATATAAATTGACTGGGGAAGGTAGAGTATAGTTCTTAGACACACACACACTCACACACACACACACACACACACACACACACACACACACACACACACACACACACACACACACACACACACACACACACACACACACACACACACACACACTTTGGTTTGCTCGTTTCGAACACACATGTCCTACTTGAATAAAATAAATCTACAGCATTCTCCTGCCGGAATGTGTTCAGACAGTTCGATCAGAATAAATCTACAGCATTCTCTTAAATCCACAGCTGCTGGAATGTGTTCATGCTTGCCAATGCTTTTTCTGTTCTGCTTCTCCTGCATTTGCACTTCTGGTTCTAGGCTTATACCAAGACTGCTGAGTCTGCAGTCTGATCCCCTTCCAGTCTATGTGGTTAGCACCGCATAGTCTTTTGGGGAAATCAGCAGTCTGCTTCCTTCTTCCTGAATCCAGACTGGAAAGGCAGCAGTCCAGATTCACTTTGTATGGAGAATTCCTAGGACTGTAGGACTGTACCATTGTGGTTCATAGCTGGGGGGCTGCAGTCCTGCAGCCCGATATCACGAGCCGCCACTGGTGGGAGGAATGTTTATTAGTACTACCTGAATATTCCCACACACAGTACCAGATCCCACATTACTATTATGCACATATATATCACTCTGTTACTGTACACACTCTGACCACAGCTTTGTATTGGGGAGTTGCTTGTGTGCCAGCTTTGTTCTCATAGCTGTGTGTCAATCAGTTGTATTTCCTGTTAGCTGCCTATACATCTGGGATCATCCCAGATTTCCCAGGGGGACAGGTTGATAGGCAACAGATATGGGCCACTTTAATTGACATTCTGGACGTATCTGTACAGTTGTGGGGTATGATTCTGTATGCAAACTACTACCACTGGCAGGATTTGAACTGCATCTGTGTGTGCTAAAAAAACAAAGTTCACATCTCAGTTGCACATGCTATTCCATTTTTGTTGTCTGAATTTTCCCTGTTTACTGTCTATGTATCTCTCAGTTGTACTAAATGGCTTCTAGGGATTACACCTATCATATACAGGCATTCCTATACATTCAATTTATGGTGCACGGTGTGGGTAACATTGCTTAATACTACAGTACTATTACATGATTGCATATCTACATTACCGTATGATACCAGGATATACACATGCAGTCCAGCAGTTAAACCTGTTTTGTCAGGCTATTACACTTTTATTGACTTACAAACAATATGAGACTCTTCCTGACATATTCTCTAGTGTATGCAGTACTTGCATTGAACAATACAGGTTTTATACAAGTAATTAATTTACTACTACTTTTATTTTTATTTCCTATGACAGTAAATGCATGAGTATTACTGACCTGCCTCGCATCGCAACCTCTCCAGGCGACTGGTTCGTGGCCCACTCCATTGCAGTTGTGGGGGCAGAAGAGGAATATTTAGCCATACCTATCCATAATATACCTGAGCTGGCAATTATTACACACATATTGGGGCGATACTTACACATGGCTGAAACATCCCCTAAGGGTCTAGCCTCTTGGAACCACTCCTCCAAGAGGTTCCCCTTATGTTGCTTCAGGCTGGCATAGTGGTGCCTGACCTGCTCACCAGTTTGGGGTATGCCAGTGGCACTGGTGAGGTCATGGGCGAGACGGTCCCAGGCCTCCACCTTATATTGGGAGCCCTGGTACTGGCCTTGTAGCAGTCTCTGAGCATGGTCTTTAACTAGGAGTCCTGCCATGACCTTCGACATCTGGATGCACCAGCATTGCGCCTGGAAGCGCACGCCTTCTCCCCTTACTGCCATAGTGCCTGCAAGGGGAAGCTACAACCAGTTATGAGATGTATTCCCGCCTCTTGGGTTTAAGTAGGTCCGATTTCCTGCACTTTTCTGTGATTGGCTGGTTTTGAAAAGGCTAAGCTATGGGCAAACCTGCTTACCTAAGGTTGACATTGTTTAAAGGGGTATACCACTGGGCACAATGAGTTAGCTGGTCTACACATTGCTCACACCTCCTAAGCTGGCCTGTGCAATGCTTAACATTGCATACATTAGTCTTTGCATTATAATGCCTTTTTGGCATTGAATTATTATTCATTACACCTTATATGTATGCCTGGTATCCATGATTAATCTGTACGTACACTCTCTGTGGTCCTTGTGTTTTATTGGGGACTTCAGCACTCTGTTACAATTACACCTCACTTCTGGGCTTACTGCTGTACACCATTTCACATATTTATGTTATGGAGTGGGTTATGGAACATATGACTGCATACTGATGCCTTTCACAGGTTCAGTTTGGTTATATTATGGTGAGAACATGTTTACTACTACCTTATTCTTCTGTGCTTCTATGATGACTTGGTGGTTACCTACTGTGACTATGGTGTATGGGGTCCTGGGTTCAAGACCTGCATGGCTGTTTATTTTGTTGATGGGCAGAACAAGGGCCATTGGATATAGAGTGATTAAGGCACTTTTGAGCAGCTGTAAGTGGGTTTGCATGATGTTAAGCACTGCTAACCTTCTGTTACATCTTCTTACAGAGAGTTAGCTTCAGAATTGCTTAGCCAGTGTAGGCATTGCTTACCACCATGCATACAGGCTTAAAGCCGCTTACTAGTGCTTAAATATGCTTACTACTGCTTATTTGTGCTTTAACCTGCTTACTAGTGCCTTATTCATTATGACACTGACACCTCACGTGCATTTACTCCAGTTCATAAATATATGTTATTTAGTGGGTTATGCAACAAAAATATCGGTCATAACATGCTTTGCCATGTAAAATGGAATGTGCTGCAGTGGGACTCGAACCAGGACTGCCTGCTCGTAAGGTGAATGCTCTGCCCACTGCACTATTGCTATATTTCTTCATTTGTGTATATTTTCCTTGTTATCCTCTTCAGCCATTTAAGCTGCATTAACCATAGCTAAGCGATGGGCACACCCACGCACCTACGGTTAGCTTTAATCGGATTTTTGGAAAAAAATAAAAGGGTTTCTTAATTTTATTTATATATATGCTGTTGCTGTTGTACACAAGGGGGACTCTTGGTGGGGATATGTGGTCACCTGTGAGCAGTCTTGCTCATTGCATACCCCTTTCTGCTGTTCTACATTGCAGGGGTGTGTTTATTCTGAGAGCTCTGCTCTCAGACATGCCCCCTGCACTCTTACACGCTCCGTGTAAGCCTAGGAGCTCAGACCGCATGCCTCATTAATATGCATGGCACGCTGCTATCCTGCTCCTAAATGGTCGCTTCCATGCAGGACTAAGCTAGTCCTGCATGGAAGATTAGTAAATCCGGGGGATGGTGTCATGATTGGAGATGGTAGTCTATTACATACAGAAAGTACTATGTGCAGTCTCTGCAATGTAGGCCAAGATAAATTATTTTCTGAAACAATTTGAAAAGGTAAAAATTGTTGGGACCTTCTTATTCTATGACAGGAAAACAGATATAAATGAAGAAAACTGATAAATATTGCATTCTTTCTGGACACCGAGCTTCATGTGGGTGATATTAAAGAAAGACAAATACATAGGATAAAGTTAAGTACACTTGAGAGAAACATTTTAGGCAAAAACACAAGTTATTTTGTAATAGAAAATTAATGCAAATGCATGTTTTTTTGTCATTTAAGAAACATGGCCTATGTGCTAATACACACTTTGAAAAGGAGAACAAAGGAAAGTCAGCTCAATGAGTCCTTTATTGATTGCTTGATTGACTGACTGAATAATTCATTCATTCCATAATGCACACTTTATCCAGTTCAGAATTGTGGTGAATCAGAAGCTATGCCACTATGCCAGCACTAATTTTGCATGGACTGCCAGTCTATCGCTGAATACAGACACAGGCACATACTCATACCACACTGCACAAAGTTACAGGTAACTTTGTGGATAGTCAATTCAAATATAGCATGAATTTTTTTTAGATGAAAAATCTGTTATTTAATCCTATGTTGCTCTTGCAAAAATTCTACAGTTAAAAATATACATAGTTAATTTATGTTTATGTTATATGAAAAACTTCAGTCCATAAATACTGCAATATTTTGCTGTATATGTACTTGTCACTAATCAAAACACATATTGGAGTAATGTGTTATTTACTATATAAATTGCAAATACAGGGATATTGAAACGAGTACTAGCTGTCAGAGATAGCTAATTTGAGATTAACAGGATATCTAGAGACACGTGATATTACCTGTTATGCTGCAGAGTACAGGACATAATCAGCTAAATAGTTGTAAGCACACAGGCATAAATTGATTCAGTAAGTTAGACTAAACTATCTGGGGGGGGCTAAAAATGATTTTATAATCTAAAGCCAAAAGGACCGTGGAAGAAATAAAGGCCTAAACTCTGGTTTAATGCTTTAAGCACTTTTGTTCGCTGCTTACTTTCGAACTTCAGCGAACGAATGTGCTTAAATCATTTAACCTGAGTTTGGGTCTATTTCTTCCACAGTCCTTTTGGTTTTAGATTATAATGATTCTGTAAGTTACTGAGGTGCAGACCCTGTTTACACCAGTTATATGTACTAAAATGAACATACTTAGCACTTTACTATGTTCCACTGTATAGATATTAGGGTAATCAAGATATTTGTCCAGAAACATAGTCTGTAATTCTGTTCACCAGTGGATCATACCACTACTATAATCTTACTTAATCAGTTTTTATATTTGCTGGCACAGACTTGCATAATACGTGGCCAAAATGTTGCTGCATAACAAATGCAGTTGTACTGTACATCAGTAGCATGGTGCCATGGTGTTATACTGTTAAACAGCTAAATTAAAGAATGGAAATTTGTGGCTGATAAAAGATAAGTCATAATACTGTTATCGTGTGTTTCCTTATAAACTATACTATAGCTAGTAAGTCACACTGAATTGGTAAGATGTCATGAGTTCAGATAATATTTTGCTTAGTGAATGCTTACTATAAGATGTTAAACATATTTTGTTAGCTTACCAGTCTTGTGACTTAATATGTATTTTATAGCTTGGTCTATTTGTTTTCACTTAGAATTTCCTACCTTTTCTAGGTTGCAGTTTGTACAACATGACTATGCTGTCTTTGTCATTCTTCATTGCTGGCACAGTCACACATAATAATCACAAAATGTATACAAGCATATAGTGAACAACTTGAAATTTTTGTGAGAATATTCATCATGTGTATTCAGTCACAAAAGATGAAAGGCAGTGGAGTACAAAGAACAAAGGAAGAGGTAGTAGTCAGTTCAGTCAAGACACAAACTAAATACAGCATGTGAACTGTTGTGTTCATGCACTTAAAATAATGCAGCTCACTCTGCGGATGTTGTAGCGTTCTATGAAATGTGCAGCATGGGGTAAAGCTCAATGGGAAACATTATTTGTGAACTTCTTAAAATAATAAAACAGAGTTTGCAGATGTTTCAGCATCCTTTGAAAGTATTAG
Source organism: Protopterus annectens (assembly GCF_019279795.1). NCBI lineage: Eukaryota > Metazoa > Chordata > Ceratodontiformes > Protopteridae > Protopterus > Protopterus annectens. The sequence continues at coordinate 173,296,641 of NC_056743.1, read as the reverse complement.
CATGGAGTATAAACCACTAGGAAACATAATGTGTCTAAAGAACTTTTATTATGGGTGTGTGCCTAAAGACAGCAAGAATCTAATCCAATGTACACACACATTTCTCTTAAGTACGCATTTCTAATGAGTCTATAAGCAGGTGAAACTGAAGCGTCACTGATCATTTTTGGTGTAGATAAGGGGTACACACACACACACACACACACACACACACACACACACACACACACACACACACACACACACACACACACACACACACACACTGCAGTGCTAAACCTTTGCTTTCATTAATTACTTATGTACGCATGCTAACTGGAAGGTTCAGGCTGGACAGAGCTCATCTGCAGTGCATACAAGGCAGAAAAGTTCTATAAAACATATAGAATCAGATAGTTTAAAATGTACTGAGGTTCATTTAAAATCAACAATATACATAATCAAATAGGTAAAGTATAGTTAAGTACACATAATACCATACTAGCAGTGTGTATTGCCTATTAAGTTAGAGGACTTGATCTTGGAAAATAGCTGTTTGGGTGGCCTGCTAAAAGCCTAAGCTGGAAAAATGTTATCTCATTAATAGTAGGAATTTGGTATTTCATGTACCTCACAGATAGGAAGCACTGACACCATGCTGTTAGCACTGGGCACTGTTACAAAGAAATCAGCGTGGTATAGGCTGCAACAAGGGTTATACCAGATCAAGACTTTTTTAGTGGGCACTGGGCTCTTGGTACAATATAGACGTTTAGGTGTAAACTCGAGCTGGACTTGAATAAGATCATGCAGAAGCTCAGGCTAGTTTATGAGTAGTAGTGGAATGAAGATTTGTAAAAATATGAAAAGCAGAGCAGGCTGAAAAGTAAAAATGTTTTTGCATTTCATATCTGGCTATAATCATTCATGATAGCCTTTGGTTCCAGACAACATAGTTGTTGCTTAGTTTTAGTAATGGCAGACGTAATGTACCCAATAAAATGTGAGATTTTTATTAGTTGTTGACCTGATGAGTTTGACAGAAATGACAACCTCAGTGTGGGATTTATTTGCTTTTATTTACTGGGAAAATTCATTTGGATGGAGTTCACGGCTTTTTCAACAATGGCCAAGTGAGAAAAGCCTTATACACATAGATTTTTTTTTTTTACGTAACATTTACAGCATTAGGAAAGGAAGTCTTTTCACATAAACTTTACAGCATTAGAAAGTACATAGTGTAACTAGAAGATAATATAGCAGTTACATAGTACTAATAAAAAAGAAAAAATCAAGGTAGGTATTCCTGACATAGACAAACAATTTTGTTCAGCAAAGGGATAATGTTTCTAGGATATATTGAATGGTCAGAAAAAGAGGAAGAGAAATGCTTGTTGTTAGACAAGAGAATACATTAAGCTTATAAAGTGAAGTATTGGATTATCAGTATGAAGGGCTGCAGTAACGTAGATGGGAGGAGTAGTGTTTAGTCAGAGTTGATAGAATAATACATATAAAACTAATAAAGTCAGAGTGAGACTGAGATGAGTATGTACTTAAAAAATTATAGATGTGTGAAGATAGGTTGCAGATTTTGCAGTCTAAATAACTTGTATCAATGAAGGCGAGAGGTTAACAGAGACAGAGTAAAGGAAATGATGTAGTTTAAACAAGGACAGGAAAAGGTGGAAATCTTTATTATACAAATGAGCTTCTCTACTTGAACTTAGGTCTGTCACCACTATTTTATTAACATAGAAAGTAGGGTACAGGTTTAGATGCTGCTGTCTGTATCAGACCAAGGCATCATACACCGAGTTTCTGTATATTTCAAAACAGATCCAATTTATGCAAACTATTTTATAGCTTTGTTCAGGCTGCAGTTATTCAGGATGTGTGACACAGTGGGACTGAAACATCCATGCACTGGATTAACTTGGCTGCACCATAGCATTTCCACATGCTAGATAAAAAAATCCAAACCAGTAAGAACCTAAGACTGCACCTCTAGAAAGTCTATAATTTAGGAGAAGATGGGGGTCATATTCTGACATGTCAGATTGTGTCATCCCATTAAGATAGCTTGTGAACCACTGGATTACTGCCTGAGAGAGGCCAGTATCAGAAAGGAGCCCAAAAGGACCCAATACTTCCTGGAGTTTAATATCCATGGCAAAACTTGTCTAGAAATTGTGTCATGAAGCAATGAATAGGTTTTTGGAATTTGTGTGCTGAATTAATTGAATACAGATGTATTTCCAAGAGTTTGGAGATGGGACAATATAAGGAAATCTGGTAGATGACAACTGAGACTTAAGAAGGGTCATTCTTGTGAATGGGGATCATGTTTTCTGTCTTGTAAGGATTTGGAACATGCTTTATAGGATGCAGTGGTAGAGGGCTGGATTTAGCCATGTTTCATTGTATAGGGGTCCTGCTTTTGACAATACAGTGGATGGAATTGCTGAAAAATTCAGCTTCAGAATTTATTTCTAGAAAATGCAGAGGAGAGCAATCAAGATGACTGAAGAGATGACCCACCCATTCATGGCATTGTGGGAATGGTAATAGCACTGTCTACTCTTGTCCTGACTCCAGGTAGGAAAAGATGGCTGATGATTACTGAGATTGTCAGGCTTAATACCAGTGGCTGTGATATTTCCAGGTGTGGATGTAAGAATCCACTTTATGAAGCTGTCTGCAACACTGACTTTGCCAGACCTGAATAATGACAAGTTGTGCAACTGAGGACAAATGACTGGAGGGATGAAAATACGGATCAGAAGGAAGCCAGCTTTCAGTAAGTGTTAAGGACCCCATGACCATGAAATAATTTTTGCGTTAATGGTTAGCTTCTGAAATGTGTGCATACAGTAACTTCTTGAGACTCGGGGCAGATGTAGAGGCAGACAAATGCTATGCTTTTATTTAATTTGAATTGAGAGAATATTTGAGTCATAATAAACCAAGTACTAAAGTTGTAATGACTAGACTGTAAATAGCCCAGATAGATGATGGGTACTTCAACAACAGCTTTATTTAATAAATGTGGCAATTACTTCTTTATGGCTTGAACTGAGGTAACTTAATCTTTATTAGTTAATGTGCTTTTATTAAAAATGTTACATCAGAATGTCAGATGCTGGCTGCCATTCTAACCATATGTGAATGTTTCAGCTCTGAAAATGGCACAAGTGTCTTTAAAACTTCAGATGCATTATTTGACATTATAGACTTATGTGAAACAACAGATTCACTTTTATCAATATATAATAGTTCAACAAATAAATAGTCCATTCTTTCTATACTTGGAATCCCTTCTTCTGTATGTGTTTCCTTTTTATTTATTTTTATTTATTTTACATTTGTTTACTGGGATGGTCCGACTGGACGTGGGTCCTTTTTCAGCACAGGCCCAGGGAGAAAAGCTCCACATAAACAATTCCATAGACGGTAATCAATGTTTAACATAGACAATAGACAATAAACATTGTTTACAGAATAGCAGTATAACATAACATTACAATCCTGACTTGACATTGGTTCCTTGGGATAATTAGTACATTTTACAGTAATCACCTGGTTTGCAACATTCTCAGCAATAAAACAATGACAAGTAATTTCAGTAAATCTGTGATGACATTCTAGCGAACAGATAGTTTAACAAAAGGCTTAACATTGTAAAATGTCTTGTGCAAGTTTTTGCCTTCAGTTTATACACAATGATAAATACACATAGTAGTACAGTGCTGATAAAGAACTAGTGTTTGGTATGTAGCCTCACCATATATGACGTAACTAAATCTATTTCTTTTAACAGGTACTGGTGTTGCACATCAGCATCTGCCAGTCGGTAACCTGGTGGAGTGAAACAGCTGAGTAGAACTGTAGGAGATGTGAAGAGTATAGTAGAATGGAATGGGGGGGGGGACAGGTGGATATATAGGTAAAGTAATAGATTGAGAGAGGAGGGGTGCTTGCATTAACCTGGCCTGTTGCAGTTGCAGAGCCAAGAGTTCATCAAATGTGTTTTTAGGGACCTTTTAAATTCATTTGTGGAGGACATGGCTGTGATGAAAGGGGGAAGTTTATTCCACTGCTTGGCTATTGTGTTAGAATAGAGGGATGAGCCAGCAGTATTATCTTTAGAAACGTTGAGGAGTAGCTTGTTGTTTGAGTGGAAATTTGCACTGGTTCTGAGCTGAACTCTGTGCATCTGTAGGTGGTACCTGTATCTCTCCCTTCAATGCAAACAGATTGCATCTATGAGCTCAGTAATCATACTTTAGATCCACTTGAGACCTACTCCAGTCACATCTCAGATTTATAGAGAATATGAATATTGGAAATGATGTTTTCTTTTTTCGTGCTAAAATTTCTGACGATACTGTTTCTATCTGACAGCAACGCTGTATTTTGCTTGATTAGGCCAAGTCTTGTTTTGACAGGTCTGTTCATTTCTAGTGGTGGTCAACCAGCTTTATAGTTAGGCATAGGCCTATAACGCAAAATTTCATTTTCTGTCTCATGACACATAGGCAATACTTTTTTACAGAGCTTCAAATGAAAACAAGCACAATGCAACTTTTGTTTAAAATAAAAGCATAAGCATTTTCTTAAAAAAACTGCATGAACAGACTGAAAACACCTTTTTTAAATCAACACAGCTCTATAAATATCAAAATTAGGAGTTTTATGTCTCAGATAGAATGGGAGTGTCCAAGATCCCCTAGTATCCTTAGAATGATTAAAAACAAACATCCTTATGACAGAATGTAGTAGAATTTTATTAAATACTTCCTACAAAATCACATAAAATAAAAATTCATTCTCTCTTATTATGTTAGTTCTTTATTCAATGTAGATACCAATCAGTGATATATTATATGGCATTTTGCCACAGACCTTTAAATTGGGGTGAGTTTGGGATAATGGTTAAGGTATTTGCCTCACAGATACAAGGTGCATAGTTTGATTCTGACCTTGGGTTATTGGCTAGGCTTAAAATAGTCTTTCAGGGCAATTGGCCTAGTATTCACCTATTAACAATAGAATGATATAATGCAGTCAGTTTATTAAAACATTCCTCACGGATTCATAGCAAGCAACTCTGTTAAAATGAAATACCAGTCAGAACAATGATTTCTCTGAAATGATTATGACAGCAAAATGGCAAATATTTGTCAAATTCTAACCCAACCATGGCAACAGTATCTATTATTTCAACACTAGAAGACTGCTGACCTACTAATGATATAACCAAACAGCCAGAAAATGTGAATTGCTTTTCTTTTAGTTATATTACATATCTCATCTCAAGATCTTATCAGACTCTTTGTAGGAGATATAAGGTTAATATACTACTAGTCACAGTACCCTGTAATACTGAATTATCTGCATGAATAATAAGAGAAGACTATAGCTGGATTTCATTTACTGTATCCATGACAACAAGTAACAAAAGAGGACTTACTACAGATTCTCGTGGTACCACTATGTGCTGAAAAGAAGGCAAATAATAATTGGAAGGAACCTAAATAGGAGGATATTTAGTCGAGGGTCTTAGCAGCTATCCTTACATCCAGCAAAACCTTAATTATATCATTAAGATTTATAGAGTCCAAATAAATCTTTAAAAAGCCATGTTAATCCCAATTGCATCATATGTGCTATAAGTATGCTCTAACAATGGCATTGTAGTAGTCCAGTTTGAGTGTTTTTTTGTGAAAATTGTGATGACACTTTTGCACTATGTAATTTCTTGAAGATAATTTTGATTTTGTAACATTAGCATTTCCTCTATCATTTTGAAAGGGGTGATAGTAATGCAACTGGCCTATTATTCTTGAATGAATTACAATCCCTTTTTAAAAAATAGGGATTAACACTATATAATTTAACACTCTAAAATATATATACTTAATATGGGTATGCTAAATAGATTAATTGTGGGGCATTCCAAGAAATCTCTTGCCAGTTTAAAAAAGTGTGCATCAGTGCCATCTACAGAAATAAGTTGTCACGTTTTGCATGTCTAAGTGGAAATAAAAGCTTACAGTTTTGATAGCAACCTGGAGCAAAAATCCCCTACCTTGCTACATATTAATTTAAAATAACTGTAATTAAACCAAGTGAGACTTTAATAAAGTAGTTCTCAAAGACATGAGCTGTTACAGCCAAACAAAATGTACATTTTCCATTGTCTAACTTTTATTATATCATAGATGCTAAATGACTGCTTATCCAGCAGATTGTTACAGACTGATCATATTTCTCTATTATTTCCATTACAAGAGTAGAAATTTTCTCCCTGTTAATACTGTTCATTTTTTGTACTGTATTCTGCAGTAATTGTGTCTCTTATTAAAATTTCCCAATCTGACTAGATTTGCTTTTGGTAAACTTTTTGTGTTCCTCTTTAAATAAATTCAGTATGTTAGGGAGTCTTGTCATTTTTATTCATATTTAACTTTCATAAAGAAGGCTTCTTCTTGTATTCAATATATTATCTTTTCTATTTTTTAGCACCTTTATTGAATTATCACTTGTGACACAGGCAAACTTACATTTATATAAAAAACAATCAAACCATACTAACAAGTTCACATTTGCAAATGTTATACATCACATATATCGTTCTATACCATTTAACTAAAGCAACATTACTGAAATTGTTTAGTTCCTGCCTTTTCTTAAACCACATTCCTCCTTCAAAACATTTTTCTGCATGTATTGTTCCCATTCAACATAATTTACTCCTACCCTCTTCTAAAGATCCCAATTCCTGTTCTTTTATATCTTTTACAGTATTTACTACTTCAAGTATAGTTGATTTAGACTTTGATTTCCATTTTCTAGTAATTGCTTTTTGGCAGCCACCCAAATTAAACTTAACAAGGCCTTATTAAGTCTAGATGATTCAAATCCTGTATCCCAGCTCAAAACAATTATTTCCTTAGTTGCACTCATATGCTCACCCAGTAATCCTGGCAGAGTACACTGTAGGGAATTTTTAAAGTTTGCCAACTCAATAACTCTGAGAACATATGCCAACTCACTGTACCCTGAGAACATATGCTCCCAGTTGCCTTTGTCTTCCTCACTACACTTTCAACATTTGACATCTACCGAGGGAAAATTCCTTGGACTCTGTTTGAGGTGTAAAAGTATCTATGCAAACACTTCCAGGCAACAATTCTAAATCTTCTAGACTTTGTAACATATTTGGGAGCCATACATATGCCTCCACCAGCTTTCCTTTTGCACCTTATTTCATACATGGCTCATCCATATATCTGTTCTATTGTCCTCATACTTGCTATTTTGGGGTATTTCCATTATTGTTCTTCAATTCCTGTGTTAGCTCTTCTTCCTGTGGCACTAGAGCAATAAGTATTTGCTTAGACTCTTACGCTTTGTCTTTTGTCAACTTCAAGGTCTTCAGCCTGGTCTCTGTTGACCTTAAAGCCTTTTCTGGCCACTGCTTGTCTCTGATTGTGGCAAGCAGTGGTTTATGGTGTGGGTCAAATGTTTTAGTGCAGATGACTTTGTAGTCACTGATTGTACCCCAGTGCCATCTTTCTTTGTGAACTGCTTATCTAATCTATCTTCCCAAACTTTTCTGACTGCTTCTGTTTTATTCATATAGTTATCATGCAATATTTTATATGCCTTACTAAATATCCCTTTTTTAACAACAGCTTCTGTTAAAAGCCAGGCAATGCCAGTATTTCATTTAGGATTTCCCTATACCTTTCTCTTTGTCTGTACTCTAATATCAGTCCCTGATAGGGAAGGCAGTTTCTAGCTTGCAATCCAAATGTCTTCTTGGCCTTTTCCTATTCAAATACATTTTCCTCTATCTAATTATTTGCACCCAATGCCTTGGTTCTTTTGTCAGCTTTCTGCAGTAAATTCCAGCTCCTTCTTGGCAATACCCTTTACCCCAGTTGCAATCATCACTACTGACAGAATCTTCTTTCTCCATTCCCTTGTTGGCTTATTCTTAATATACTTTACTGCTACTTTATGAATATAATATTCTGCATGACTATTATTCCGTTATTAAGAATCTGCATCCAAAATCCAATTATTTCCTTTTTTTCTTGAATTTCCCCCTGCTTCATTATCATCCATTTCCACTTTGAATTGCACAAGCTTTCTGCTTGCATTATGTATAAGAGCCTTAACAATGTACCTCTAAAATATCCCTTCAAATCATGTAATCCTAAACCTCCTTGTTCTATTTGAAGGATCAATGTATCTCATGTGACTCTTGCCCTCTTCCTCTCCCAGATAAAATCCTTCAACTCTTTATTAATTACTATCTACGACTTCTCCTCTGGTTGATAAAAATGTGCCTGACCTGTGTATAAAACTAAAGGGACTAAAAACATTTCTACTCCTTGTATCTTAATATACACACTGAGCAGAGTGGAGGAGAGGTATTGACTACAACTGTTAGCTGAGATATATAAGTATCCTATTTTTTTCGATTATTTATACAGATTATTGTGTCTAGCAATTTATATATAGCACTTTTTATTGCCTGCTGCACAGTTTTTGAGTGTATTTTTATTGCTATTAACTAATCTGTACGGGTAACTGATTTGTTTGCAGTTAAAAACGCATTCTGTAGAGTCTCATTGCTCCTTTATCTGTTTAAAAACTTTAATTTTGTGGCTTTCTGTAGTGCTTACTCTCTGTAGGATAATAGCTTTAGTATTGTTGTCCCTACCCTACCTGTTGGTGTCTTGCTGTTATACTTGGTGGCTTTGCAGTTGCCCGCCCCTACTGTAAATCTGATCTGGGACACTCCTCACAGTCTAGTGTCATTAGCTCATTCTACCTAATACAGAGAGAACAGTTGATAAGGCCTTCTGTTTCTCCTTTTTCCCTTTCAAAAACAAACAAAAAAAAAAAAAACAAAATTTGCCTGAATCTCCTTGGTTCTGACTGTGCTTCTCAAACATTTTGGAAATATAGAGTATATTTTGGAGCATTTATTATAACTGTAATTGCCTTAATATTGCTACAACTCAAGTGCTCTAGGTTGCACTATATCTGAAGTGTTTGTGTGTTTTAGCTGCTTTTCTGTATATATAGACTTCTCTGTATATGTAGACTAGCTACTTATTCTGCTGTGTTATTGCTTCTTAAATCGTTTTTCAGTTGTGCACTTGCCTTGCTTCATTTAAAAAGTTTTAAATTGCTAATTTTGTAGAGTTTTAATTGCATTTACTGTTTAGGACTACACACTCAAGTGTGTTAGCCTTTTCTGTGTTTATTTACTGTATTATTGCATTGTTTAGCCTGTTTTAACAAAAAAAAAATACTGTCTTGTTTGCTCGTTTCCCAACTTTTCTAGCCAGTACACATCCCAGGCCTTGCTTGTCTCAGGACTTTATTTTCTGTGCTCAGAGCTATCCAGACCTTGCTGTGGTAGTGGGAAGTCCTACTACTTACCGGTGGGACTGGTGAGCGTTGTACTGTCTATCTAATGCTAGAGGAGTGGTTTCCAGCTCTGAAATTGTAATTTTATTAGCCTTTTTGGCTGATTTCTATCCCTTTCAACTTTCTGGATAACAAACGCATGTGTTTGCACATTTTTCACATCATGCAGCACTGCGAGGCTACAGTTAAACTATTCCAGGTGCCAGAAAGTCTGCTCTTCAAATAACTAGCTGGTTTCTCAGTAGTAGCACTAAAATCTGAACCTCTGTGACTAGCACTTGCTCTGGAACCTGCAGGAATGCACTAGGAAACCTGAAACTGATTCAAGCACTCAGTTCTCCTTGTCAATAAGGAGAAATTAATCATAGGCACTAAACTGTCTATAATTGCAAAGTACCTTGCAAAGGTAAGGGAAAACAGCTCTTAAACTTTACAAGAAAGCACTAGGAAGCCTGGAACTGATTCAAGCACTCAGCTCTCCTTGTCAATAAGGAGAAATTAATCATAGGCACTAAACAGCCTATAATTGCAGAGTACCTTGTAAAGGTAAGAGAAAACAGCTCTTAAACTTTACAAAAAAGCACCTAAACAGGCATGTCCAAGGGTCAGCTTCCGGTGATGTCTCCTGTCCACCTGGTGAATCTGGGCATACTGGGGCAGTGCGGCAACTGCCTCATGTACACAGACAATCCTCTCCTCCTACCACCCAACACTACAACCTGCAAGAGATGCACTTACATAGCCAAACTGGAAGCTAAGCTCTCTCCGGCCAAGATTGTGCTAGACAGTCAAGAGGAGAAGGTTAACACCTGCATTACACCTCAAGCAACTCATAGCCCTTCAAAACCCACACCATCAACACCCACACATAGCAACACTAAACCCACATATGCGGAGGCCCTTAACATTAACCTGCCCAAGCAACAAGGACCTTCGAAGCCGAAACGCAAACAAACACCAGTCACAGCCAAAGTGGATCTAAATGGCAATGCTCAGATCTGCTCTGAGCTACAACAGAATGGCATTAAATATACTGATCCCAAAGATATTGCCAATATCCTGGCATATCGATTTAGTGCCAACTTCACCCCCCTTCTCACCCCCTAAAGGGCCCATCTCAATACCAAAAGATTGCCAAATTCTGATAATCATGGCCACACAGGTAAAAACCACACTCTCCAAAGCTAAGAATACAGCATCCATGGGACCAGATGACATCCCAGGCTGTGTACTACATGAACTACAAAATGAACTGGCACTTCACCTAAGTGTCATGTTTAATCATAGCCTCACCTCAGGCTTCGTGCCCACTGAGTGGCGCACAGCTACAGTTATTCCGCTCCACAAGGGAGGATCCACCTTGGATCCCGGGAACTACTGTCCCATCAGTCTGACAAGCCTGATCTGCAAGGGCATGGAATGCATTATCATGGAACTTATAAACAAAGACATTGGCAACCTTCAAACACTGGACCCCACACAGTTTTGGTTTGTGAAGGGCCAATCTTGTCTCTTGAATCTGATTGACTTTTTCGAATCAGTCTCCAGAGCTGTGGACGAGGGTAAGGTGGTTCACACAGCCTATCTGGACCTTGACAAGGCCTTTGACACCATCCCCCACACTGGAATCATAGATAGACTTACTAAGTTGGGCATAAATCCCTACGTCACTCGATGGATTGCCAACTGGCTTACTGACAGAACCCAGACTGTAAAAGTAGCTGACTCCAAATCCAGCTCCAGGCAAGTGACAAGTGGAGTTCCTCAGGGTTCAGTCCTGGGACCACTCTTGTTTGGCATCTACTTCACTGAAGTACAGGCCAACACTAAGGGACTCTGGCTAACAAAGTTTGTAGATGACTGCAAACTGGGAGCCATTATTGAATCCCCAAATGATGTGGATATTCTACAAAAAGGCCTTACAGAAACAGTTGCCTGGTACCAGAGCCATGGGCTCAAGCTTAATGCCAAGAAATGTATAGTTATCCCCTTTGGAAAAAAACTTGTACCCATGAATTACTACATAGGTGGCAGGATGCTAAACATCAAAAGTGTAATGAGAGACTTAGGGACACAGGTGGACAGTGGTCTCACTTTTGATAACCACATCGCCACAACAGTCAGGAAATCCTTCTATGTGGCACACCTCATCACTAAGGGCTTTTCATCCAGAAAAAAGGAGGTCATTGTCCCACTGTACTCATCCCTCATTAGACCCATTATAGAGTATAATGCCCCATTTGGTATGTATATCACAAGACATCTGCAACAGCTGGAAAGGCCACAGAAATACCTCACTAAAAGAATCACAGGCCTAAAGCAGATGCTATATGCTGACTGTCTAAAAAAACTCCAGCTATACTCTGTGGCATATCGTCTACTCAGAGGCGATTTCTGCTTAACATACAAGGCCATGTCAAACCCTGAGCTGTTGGACATGCTCCACTTAAAGAAATCCCAATCCCTCAGAGCCACATGCTCCAGGGATCTAAACCTTGTCATCACAATGAACAAAACATGCTGGAGGGATAGGTTCCTGATCCAGAGACTCCCCATACTCTGGAATAGACTGCCCATACATGTCAAGCAGAGCGCCCCATTGGCCCTCTACAAATGGAACCTTGATGATTGGATGAGAGATAGGAAATTCACCTTGGGGATCATGTCAGTTGCCCTGCTAGACAGCGGCCCAGAGAAGTAAACATTGTGGGAAGAAATATCCAGGGAATTGGAAATTGTTATGGCTAGGCTTGCATAGGCCCTAGGGCCGATAGCCTCGTACCAACCTATGAACCTATATATATATATATATATATATATATATATATATATATATATATATATATATATATATATATATATATAGGTTACCATTGAATGATCGATATGCCGAAATGTTGACAATCATATGCCGAGACCATATCATCGACATTCGGAATGTCGAACATTAAAAAAAAAAATAAATACACACGTTACAAAATAAAAACAGATTGCTAGCAGGGGGGCAAGCTCCACCCCCCATACCTCCCATAACTTAAATATACCAACTCAGAGATTGCACTACAGTGCAGGAATGGAAATCTCTCCATTTTGCACTATAGTGAGATGCCGGTTCCGCATTGTCGAAATTGCAAATGTCGATCATATGGTCTCGACCATATGAATGTCGACATTTTGCAGTTTCGACAATGTGAAGGGGACCCATATATATATATATATATATATATATATATATATATACATATATACATATATATATATATATATATATATATATATATATATACATATATATATATATATATATATACATACACACATTCACTTTATCATCTCAAAATACTGAAATATTGAATTTCAGTATCTCAAGACTATAAAGCCGAAAACTCACAAACCCAAAAACCAAAAGTGCAAAATTCAAAACCGCAAACTTCAAAAAAACACTACACCACACATACAAACAGAAATACACCTACCTCCTGACACTTTAACAAAGCAAAACAACACACATGAACACAAGAAAACAAACACACACACACCTACCCTTCCTATAAGCAGGGGGGCAAGTCCCCCACATCTCCGCTACTTATATGTACTAACTCAGAGGGTGCACTAAACACCAAAAGACAGAAAACCCACCACCACACATTCTATACCCCCTTGCACAAACACATATCACATACATACAAACACCACCACTCTCAACACTGACACACTCACACTCTTACCTACCTACCTACCCTAACCCACACCTAACACTCCCTAACACACTTACATACACACAAATCCTCCCCAAAACCCTTAAAAAACATAACACATCATCAGTACCATGGGTTTGACATTTCCGGGTTCGATATTCTGCAGTTTCGCGCAACTGTAGATTCGACATTTCAGTATTTCGAGATTCCAAAGGGAGCCCATATATATATATATATATATATATATATGTATGTGTGTGTATATATATATATATATATATATAAGCAAGAGCTTCCAGTTTCCCAGTTTTTGTATTATCTCTTTTTTTACTCTCTTCCCACATATCCTTAGCTGCCATAAGAGCATTTTTAATCCATATTCCTAAATAATTCATTTTATCATGTCTCCATAAATATGGGTATTGCTGTACTAATTCTTGTGTGAGTAAGTAGTTTACAGCTATAGCCTTTGTTTTATATTTATTAATTTTATATCCTGAAAAAAACTGGAGCTGTCTCAGAATGCTCCAGAACACTGAGATGTCCCTTTCTGTTTTCATCAGTTACAAAATGATATCATCTGCAAATAAAGCCAACTTTTCTTGACTACAGTACCAATTACATCCTTGAATTTCTGAGTCTCTTATTTTCTTTGCCAGTGGTTCTAAATATAATAACAAATAAAAGGGAATGAGAACAACCCTGCCTGGTTCCTCTGTTTAGAAGCAAGTTATCAAAGAGGAACCCTCCCACTTCGATTTTTTTTGCCTCCAATCCCTCATGTAGCCTCCCAAACAAAATCATTATTGTATCCAGAAATGTAATTGCTCCCATTGCTCTACTGATGAAATCCCTGCTTACTCTGTCAAATGCTTTCTCTTTATCAAGACCTACCAACAACAGCTGTATTTTCTTATATTATGTTCCAGTTTGGATCGCCATTGTTTTATTAATTTTATCAAATGTTTGAATCCCTTCCAGAAAATTACATTGATCCATATCTATCAATTTTGGCAACACATTTGCCATTCTTTAGCCATTATAGACATAAACAGTTTGTAATCATGATTTAAAATTGGAATATGCCTATATGAAGCTGGATCTGATGAGTCTTTATTCCCTTTTACAGCCACTGCAGCTTTTTTCAGGATGTGGTGCTTACCCTCCTTTTAAAATACTGTTAAACAAAACCTCCCAGATCTTTATCACTTTCTCCCCTCCTAGCTTCCAAACGTCTAATACTCCTCTTTTCCTTTGTCCCTGATACTCACATACTCAGTTATTTCCAAATGTGTCTCCTGTAGTGTTGCTATTTGCACTCTGTAGTTCTTAATATCATTAAATATTCTTTCCTTTTGTCTATGCCAGTGAAGCCATTCTCATTCTAAGATAATATGGAAAGTGTTACCATTATGGTAAGAAGTCATTATTCCAACGCATTATATACAGCAGCTTTTTTAAATGTCTATTTCAGGCTTTTGTGATATATGCACCCACTGATGTTTAGCAGGTTAATCTTTTATACATTTTTTCTTATCATCAACATTGGAACCTATATCACATTTTAAAAGATTTTTCGTTTTAATGTAAACTCTCAAACAAACAACAAAAAAATACACACCCTCAGAACACCCCCATAACATCTTAACTTAAGAAAAAACATGCATAACTATGCACATCTTCAAATAATGAAGTTTAACCCTGATAATATGCACATTTGTCCTAAATAAACAGCTGCTGACCCAGGCCTTAATTAACTTGAAATTGAGATTATCCATTGTAAGATGCATGTTATTGCCTCTGAGCCTACTTACACTAATTGGTGCATGCTCTTTTTTATCTTTATTCCCCACCCAGATGTGAAAAACAACTTGCATTCTTTTCAAAAACATTATTTTTTAGCTTTGAAGAAACAATGCTTTGGCTTTTTTATTGCCCTGTAATCCACTTGTCACCATGGAAACGTAAGCATTAAAAATGTAGTCCTCAGCTGCAGGATTCTAAAAGACAAGCTGAAATATGTATTGCTAAAGGACAACTTTTCAGTGTATTCAATGTCCTCTTTTATTTGTATCCACTTAAAACATTATTAGATTAAGTGTCTTAATCCAGACATTCACCTATGCAAAAGTAAGAGAAAACATATCAGTGCGGTACATATATGATAATCTGTGTACTTTTACACCAAAACTCCAAACAACCAAAGATTACAGCCTGCTAACTTAAACATGATTTGTCTAGCCTTTTTTCTCTTTTTGTATTGTAATGCCTACATTTCTTAATACTAAAAAGAAGAAAGCAAGAAAGAAAGGCATCTGTTTACTTTAGTGACTTTATCACATAAAAGCACAACTAAAATGCTTTACCATAAACCTTCAATTTATATCATAAAAAGTTTCAGAAAAATACTGTAAAGAACAGAAATTGTTTTACTTACAGTTACCCTTTTCCTTGCTTTTTCCTTCCCCTCAGGGTCTTTTCAAACATTATTGACATGAAGTAGATTCCTGCTTTAACCTTATGTGTTTCTGAACGTCTACATTATCTATTTGCCTCTCACCCCTAGCCTAACACCTTTTCTTTTTTATGTGTTATTTCTATTGACTAGTGCCTCATTTTATGTTTTTCATCCTTTTGTCTATTCATTCCCCTGGTGGAATGTTATCAAAATTAGTGACAGACTCATGGAAATCAGACTCCAGTGTGAGGATAGTGCAGTAATCAGAATCTCAGCCTATGCCCCACAACAGGGTTGTGCTGAGGAAAATAGTGCATTCAGGCAGCAGTTGCAGGACAACATAAGCTGGTGTTGATAACAAGAGATTTGAAAGCTCATATCAGGGCAGACAGAGCAGGATATTACTACTGCCTGGGACAATATGAGTGTGGAAACAGGAATAAAGAAGGACAGGCCACTCTAGACCTCTGTTTGGCTAATGGCTTAACGGTGCCCAACACATGGTTCAGCAAGAGAGACAAGTCACAAGATCACATACAGGAGTGGCTAGCATGCAACCCAGGCAGATGTCCTTCCAGTAAGGAAAGGGCACTGGGGTACAATCAGTGATTGCAAAGTCATCTGCACTAAAACATATGACCCACACCATAAACCACTGCTTGCCACAATCAGAGACAAGCAGTGGCCAGAAAAGGCTTTAAGGTCAACAGAGACCAGGCTGAAGACCTTGAAGTTGACAAAAGACAAAGCGTAAGAGTCTAAGCAAATACTCATTGCTCTAGTGCCACAGGAAGAAGAGCTAACACAGGAATTGAAGAACAATAATGAAAATACCCAAAAACAGCAAGTATGAGGACAATAGAACAGATATATGGATGAGCCATGTATGAAATAAGGTGCAAAAGGAAAGCTGGTGGAGGAATGCAGAAGTCCAGGAAGTCATCAAAAGAATAAAGGAAGGCAGGAAAAAGTGGGAGGTAGAAAGGACAGACCAGGCTAAGAAGGAATTCTGGCTGGTAAGAAAGAGGCTAAGTCAGCAGTTGCAATAGTGAAGAGCTAGGCATCATAGGCTTTCTACCAAATTTTAGAAAGTGACTCAATGGCTGTGTGATTACCGTGCCCTGGCCCAGAAATCAAGGAGCCTCAATCCTCACCACTAACACCATGGAGGTTGTCTTCTAGAAGAGGAAAGGATAACTAATACACACAGTAAAGTACAATTTCCCTTAAGTGCACACAGAGATCACAGTCAGTCTGAGACTGGCTGCTCCTTGCTCACTGGGTCCCCAATAAGACTCCCCACTGGCACAGCTATAGGGTCCAGATCTCAGCCTAGTTGGCAAGCTAACCTCCAGTACCCTCTCTGTCCAACCAGTGCTTCATGTCCCTGTCCAGGTAGCTGACACACACCCACACTTTGAGATAAGTATTTATACAATTTCACAGACACTCCTGGGAAAGGCTGACACAGATACTCCAGCTGTGCCCCTTTACCCAGACTATATGGTAGTGAGTTCTGCCACCACCAGCTAATATTATTATCAGCTACCTAAAGGCCCTTGAAAGGGTGTCCAAGTATGACTGTGCAATATTATTGTCCAATTGGTAATGTGACTATTCAGTCTAGGCTTAACTTGGAGTGACGTGGACAGTAAAATCTGTAAATATGTAATGTACTTTAGAGGTTAAATTATCTCTACATAAACCAGCCACAGGTAAAGGTTTTAAAATATTTAATAATAAATAATTAAAACACAAGACAAAACTACTACAGTACAATGCTACTCAAGTTCAGAAATCACACAGAAACTTAAAACAATATCGTAGGAAAGATCTGATTTCAAAGAAAAATACTTAGTTTAACTTTCTTCTAAGTTTAACTCTTCCTAAGAGAAATCACAGTGCTATAATCCTACTTACATACATAAAGCATAAGCAGTGCTGAGTTAGATATCTAAGATCAAAATGCTTCCTGGTCTCTCATTCAGCAATAGTTTTTAAACACTAACCAACAGCCCTCTAAGGCCCTACCAAATTACATCATTTTGACACTTAGTCTGGAGCTTCCAGGCCACAAACTGCATTATTTAGCAAGCTAACACCTGCTCAGGAGACTACAACAATAAAAGGCATTTCACATATACACTCTAGCAGAAACCAGAGCAATAAAGCACCTTCTACAAGTAAATTATGGCCCTTAACTTTAACCTTAAAACAATGGGCCTAAACCTTCATCCAGACTCACTGGAGCCGACTTGTAAAACATCAAAGAGATTCATAAGATCTTTTCAACTTCAAAAGACACATTTGAAATGCTTGGCTTGGTTTTCCTTACGGCAGATGGCAATGTTGCAACAATCTTGAAGTTCACATTTTACAGTGTTTTCTTTCATTTAAAAACACAAGCCTGAATTTTACATTTATTTATACAATTGCTAGAATTATGTATCAAATTCTATTTGACTAGGCTGGCAGCCTTCGCCCATCTTCCTCCAATCTTCACATCTCTTCCCCCCAGGGGAACTCAAGTAAGTTTTTCAAGTGCCCCTTGAGAAACATCACTTGAAAGTGTCAGGTCTATCTGGGTGTACCTCACCCCATTCCCTGTCTTGAGAGCCCATCTGCATTGGCATTGCTACTCCCACTGCTGTGCTACACTGACATATCATATGCTTGCAACCTTAGGCTCCATCTTATCAACTTGGCATTTTGCTGACTGGCTCTGTTTAACCATGTTAGAGGGTTGTCATCTGTCATCACAGTGAATTTTCTTCCATAGAGATAAGGCTGATGTTTATGTAGTGCCCACACTATGGCTAGACATTCCTTTTCTACTGCTGCATAGCATTCCTCTCTGGTTTGAAGCCTATGACTGAGATAAACCACTGGGTGCTCTTCTCCCTCTGAAGAAATCTGGCTAAGTACAGACCCCACCCCATAGTTTGAAGCATCCACCTGCACAACAAATTATTTGCTGTAGTCTGGACTGGCTAATACAGAGGGTCCTCCCAAAGCTTCCTTAAGCTTCTGAAATGCCTGCTCACATGCTGGGGTCCACATTACCTTATCTGGCCTGTTCTTCCTTGTCAGGTCTGTGAGGGGAGCAGCTATGGTACTATAATTGGAAACAAACTTTCTGTAGTACCCTGCTGTCCCTAAGAATGCCCTCACCTGCTTTTTGGTAACAGGTGCAGGCCATGCCTGAATGGCTTCCACTTTGGCAAGTTCTGGCCTTTTCTTACCACTCCTAGGTAGGAGACCTCTGTCATACCCACCTGACATTTGCTCGGCTTAATGGTCAACCCTGCCCTCTGTAGTCTGCCCAGCACCTCCCTGACATGCTGAAGGTGCTCTTGCCAGGAATGGCTGTAGATAGCAATATCATCTATGTAAGCAAGGGCAAACCCTCCTGCTCCTGCTAAGATATGATCTACTAGCCTCTGGAAAGTCACTGGGGCATTCTTCACCCCAAAGGGCATCTTTGTGAACTCATAAAAGCCAAAAGGAGTCACAAAGGCTGACTTCTCTCTAGCATTGAGAGTCAAAGGCACCTGCCAGTAACCCTTGGTAAGATCAATGGTTGTAAGATACTTAACCCCACCCAGCTGCTCTAGGGCCTCATCTGTCCTAGGCATGGGGTACGCATCTGCCTCTGTGTGACTATTTAATTTACTGTAATCCACACAGAACCTGGTGCTGCCATCCTTCTTTGGCACCAGTACCACTGGGGAGGCCCAGGGACTGCTGGACTCCTGAATCACCCCTAGTTCCAACATCTCCTGTATCTCTTCCCTCAGAGTCTGTTTGACTCTCTCAGGTACCCTATAAGGGGCCTGCCTGATAGGCCTTTGGGGTCCTATATCCACCTGGTGCTGCACCAGGTGGCTGTTCCCTGGATTCCAGGTGAACATGCCCCCCAAACTCCTGCAACACTGCTCGTATTTCTCAAACCTGGGTAGGAGATAGCTGCTGGGACATTTCTACCCCTTCCACCGAGGTATCAGCCCGAGCCTCACTGAAAAGATCAGTCACAAGATCTCTCTCAGACTCCTGAAATCCACTGCAAATGCTCAGCACAAGGGCCTTCCTATCATGGTAAGGTTTCATCATGCTAACATGGTACAATTTGTGCCCCTGCCTTCTGACTATCAGTTCCACCATGTAGTCAACGTCACTTACCTTTCTTACCACCTTGTAGGGTCCCTCCCAAGCTGCTTGCAACTTGTTGTGTCTGACAGGAATGAGAACCATCACCTGCTGCCCTACAGCATGCTCCCTAGCTCGAGCATTCCTGTCATACCACACCTTTTTCTGTTGTTGGGCTTCTGCCAGGTTCTCCTGGGCCAGGCCTATGAGTTCCCTGAGCCTTGTCCTGAGGTTCAGGGCATATGCCACAACAGACTCCTTGTGAGACTCACACTCATCTTCCCACTCATAGCAAATTAAATCTAGAGGTCCCCTCACCCTATGCCCATGCAGCAACTCAAAGTGTGAAAAACCTGTGGATTCCTGGGGAGCCTCTCTGTAAGCAAACAACAGATGGGGCAAATATTTGTCCCACTCCCTCTTAAACTGATCTGCAAATACCCATAGCATGGACTTGATTGTAGAGTTTAACCTCTCAACAAGACCATTAGTCTGGGGATGGTAGGGAAGGTCTTCATGTGCTTTACCCCACAGGACTTCCACAGACAAGCCAGCAGGTCTGGCATAAAATTGGCACCTCTGTCAGACAGTATTTCCTTTGGGAAACATACCCTGCTGAAAATCTCTAGCAAAGCATTTGCCACCTTCTCGGCCTTAATTGAGGACAAAGCCACTGCCTCAGGGTATCGTGTAGCATAATCTACAATCACTAGGATATACTTTTTCCCTGTGGAACTTGGGGTACTCAGGGGATCCACAATATCCATAGCTACCCTCTGAAATAGCTCATCAATCACAGGCAAAGGCATCAAAGGAGCTTTCACCTTGTCTCCTGCCTTGCCTACCTTTTGGCACTGCTCACAGGTCCTGCAGTACCCTGTTACATCTCTGGAAATTCCAGGCCAATAGAAGTTTTGCATAATATGCCTCTTTGTATGTTTTATGCCCATATGACCTGCAAAGGGAATATCATGGGCTATGGATAGAAGTGCCAGATGGTAAGCTCTAGGCAATACCAACTGCTGTACTCTCTCACCATCTAGCCCTCCCTTGGGGGTCCACTCTCTGTATAGTAACCCTTTGTCCCAGTATACAGATTCCCCCTTCCCTTGAAAATCAGGTGCCTCCCTAGCTACCTGCCTCAGGCCTTGCAATGTAGGATCTGAGAGCTGAGCCTGTCTCAGCTTTCTCCTTGTAACCCTTCCCAGCTCCCCTTCTACAGGAAGTCTGGCATCCTCTGACAGCGGTGCCTCACTGTCAGCCTGGGTACTACTTCTCACTTCTTCCTTTGCAGTTACCCTGTCCAAGGGAACATCAGTACCCACAAGCAGCTGTGGCTCACATTCAGTCTCACTGCTACAGCATAGCTCACTCCCTGAAGTAACCACCTCAGCAGTTCTGGCTGCAAGTATGCAGTCTGTCTGGGTCTCCCCCAGGCTACCAGACCCACATGCTTGTCTCCTAGCCTCACTGCATGTAACCGCATAAGTACTTAGTACTGCCTCACCCAAATCCTTCCCTCTCAGGACATCTGCAGGATGGTAGTTCCATATCCCTGTTGTCTCAAGACAACCCACTGTTGGCATTTTGTCTTTCCCACTTACTGGCTCCCTCACCTTTGGTTCCCCACGTTGTCTCCATGGACATATGTATGCCACATGGCCCCACTGATTGCATTCAAAACATTTAACCCTAGCTCCTGGATGTGTACCTGGACTAGTGGCTTCCCCTTCTACTGGCAGATTCTGTTGGGGCAGTCTTTGCTGCCCACCATGGGTTCCTTTAGTCCCATGAGCATTACTGGGGGTCTGTTTCCTGTGCAGGGCTGCCCTGCTTGCTAGGTATAGGTCTCCCTTCTTCCCCAACTCCTTTGAAGTAGCACACTATCTATCTGCTAACCAGATCCTCATGCCCTCAGGCAAAGTGCTAAGGGCTTGTTCCCTTACCAAAAAGTCTGCCAGCCCTTAAAAAGTGGTGACCTGACATCCACTCACCCAGCTATAAAAATAAGTGCTCAGTTCAGCAACATATTCACATACATTTTCATCTGCCTTGCGTCTATGCTCACAAAACTTTTTCCTATACGTTTCAGGTTTTAGCTTAAAACATTCCAATAAGTGTTTTTTTTACAGCAGCATAATCAAAACAGTCAGTGTCATGCATTTTTTTCTAAAGAAGTTACAGCTTTACCATGGAGAAAGGGGGTCAGAAACCGTACCCAGAGCCCTTGGTCAACTTCATACTGTTTACATACCTGCTCAAACATATGAATGAAGCTATCAAAATGATCCCCCTCTTTAAACTGTGGAAGAAAGTTACTGACCTTTTGTGCTTCTGGGGTTCGGTTACTCCCTTCCCCATTACCCCCATGACTCTGCCAAAGAGTCAGCATTTCCCTCTCATGCCTCCTCTGCCGTTCATTTTCCTCAGCTTGTAGACTCCTCATTTTTCAGCTGCTTCTAGTTCCATAAGCCTGGCCTCCTACTCAAGTCTCTTTAGCTCCAGCTGGATCTTTAAGTCCACTGCAGAATGGTTGAGCTGTCCATTTTCTGAGGACATTGTATCTCCACTGTCAGTCTGATTGTCCTCCAGGCTGCTGTTTTCTGATGCAGCTGTAACCAAGGCTGCAATCAGGACTGCCTTAGTCAGGTTTCCATGCACCAGTCCCCTAGCCTGGCACAACTCCACCAGCTGGCTCCTTGTCAGCTTTCCATACTCCTCTGCTGACATGCTGCCTGCTCACCCTGACTAACACTAAGCTAACAAAAGAAATAAAACAATTGTGATCTGAACTCTGAGTATACATTGCTTGGCTGTTTTAGAGTACAAAATACTTTTAGAGATCACTGTACATAAGCTACAGGAATTCGCTCTACCCACACCACTACAAGCCAATTAGTGTTTGCCAACTAATCAATATGTGATGTGGATCCCACCCACTGCCACCAATATGTGATGACCTTGCCCTGGCCCAGCAATCAAGGAGCATCAATCCTCACCACTAACACCAGGGAGGTCATCTCCTAGAAGACAAAAGGATAACTAATACACACAGTAAAGTACAATTTCCTTTAAGTGCACACAGAGATCACAGTCAGTCTGGGGCTGGTTGCTCCCTTGCTCACTGGGTCCCCAATAAGACTCTCCAATGGCACAGCTACAGGGTCCAGATCTCAGCCTATCTGGCAAGCTAACCTCCAGTACCCTCTCTGCCCAACCAGTGCTTCATGTCCCTGCCCAGGTAGCTGACACACACCCACACTTTGAGATAAGTATTTATACAGTTTCACAGACACTCCTGGGAAAGGCTGACACAGATTCTCCAGCTGTGCCCCTTTACCCAGACTATATGGTAATAATTTCTGCCACCACCAGCTAATATTATTATCAGCTACCGAAAGGCCCTTGAAAGGGTGTCCAATTATGACTGTGCAATATTATTATCCAATTGGTAATGTGACTAATCAGTCTAGGCTTAACTTAGAGTGACTTAGGCAGTAAAATCTGTAAATATGTAATGTACTTTAGAGGTTAAATTATCTCTACATAAACCATCCACAGGTAAAGGTTTTAAAATATTTAATAATGAATAATTAAAACACAAGACAAAACTACTACAGTACAATTCTACTCAAGTTCAGATATCACACAGAAACTTAAAACAATATTGTAGGAAAGATTTGATTTCAAAGAAAAATACTTAGTCTTATTTTCTTCTAAGTTTAACTATTCCTTAGAGAAATAACAGCAATATAATTCTACTTACATACATAAGGCATAAGCAGTGCTGGGTTAGATATCCAAGATCAAAGTGCTTCCTAGTCTCTCACTCAACAATAGTTTTTAAACACTAACCAACAGCTCTCTAAGGCCCTCCTAAATTACATAATTTTGACAGTCTGGAGTTCCCAGGCCACAAACTGCATTATTTAGCAAACTAACATCTGCTCAGGAGACTACAACAATAAAAGGCATTTCACATATACACTCTAGCAGAAACCAGAGCAATAAAGCACCTTCCACATGTAAATTCTGGCCCTTAACTTTAACCTTAAAACAATGGGTCTGAAACTTTCTCCCAGACTCACTGGAGCCGACTTGTAAAACATCAAAGAAATTCATAAGATCTTTTCAACTTCAAAAGACACATTTGAAATGCTTGGCTTGGTTTTCCTTACAGCAGATAGCAATGTTTCAACAATCTTAAAGTTCACATTTTACAGCATTTTCTTTCATTTAAAAACACAAGCCTGTATTTTATATTTATTTATACAATTGCTAGAATTATATATCAAATTCTATTTGACTAGGCTGGCAGCCTTCACCCATCTTCCTCCAATCTTCACAGGCTGGTACAAATAAACTCTATCAGGTTGCAAGATAGTTGAGAAGACACTAAAGATGAAGAAAGAGTCTAACCTGGTTATTCTAAACTTGGAGAAAGCATATGAGAAGGTCTCAGGAAAGCTGATTTGGGCAGTTCTGAGATGGTTTGAAGTCACAGAAGCATTGGTAGAATTAGTGCAGGGTATGTACAAGGACCCAATGACCCAAGTACAAACAGTGGTTAGACCACATGTGTGGGAAAGCAGAAGACAATGTCTTAAAGAAGATAAGGGCTAGACAGGAAGAAGGCAAGAGGAAATGAAGGCAGCCAACAAAGAGATGGAGGGATTGTGGTAGAAAAGACTTGCAACAGTCAGGCATGACTGTTGAAAAATGTAGGAGAGTGGCACTGAACTGAGGGAGAGAGAGAGAGAGACATGGCGACAACTGATGTGACTCCCTAACCCTAAGTAGAAAAATAGAAAAAGGAGGTTGATGATGATGATGATGATGACTCATTTCCTTGCAACCTGCAGTAGAATTCTCAATTTCTTTTCCTTTTATGTCACTTTCTCTCATCCCTTTCCTTGTTTCCTAGCCATCACACTTTCACCATTCCTTTACTTGTAACCAATCTTATCTAGCTTTCCTCTTGCCATTCAAATATTACTTACTAAGCTGAGCATAAATCCCTACGTCACTCGATGGGTTGCCAACTGGCTTACTGACAGAACCCACACTGCAAAAGTAGCCAACTCCAAATCCAGCTCCAGACAAGTGACAAGTGGAGTACCTCAGGGTTCAGTCCTGGGACCGCTCTTGTTTGGCATCTACTTCTCTGAAGTATAGGCCAACACTAAGGGACTCTGGCTAACAAAGTTCACAGATGACTGCAAACTGGGAGCCATTATTTAATCCCCAAATGATGTGGATATTCTACAAAAGGGCCTTACAGAAACAGATGCCTGGTGCCAGAGCCATGGGCTCAAGCTTAATGCCAAGAAATGTATAGTTATCCCCTTTGGAAAAAACATGTACCCATGAATTACCACATAGGTGGCAGTACACTAAACACCGAAAGTGTGATGAGAGACTTAGGGGCACAGGCGGACAGTGGTCTCACTTTCGATAACCACATCGCCACAACAGTCAGGAAATCCTTCTATGTGGCACACCTCATCACTAAGGGCTTTTCATCCAGAAAAAAGGAGGTCATTGTCCCACTGTACTCACAAGACATCTACAACAGCTGGAAAGGTCACAGAAATACCTCACTAAAAGAATCACAGGCCTAAATCAGATGCCATATGCTGTCTGTCTAAAAAAACTCTGGCTATACTCTGTGGCATATCGTCTACTCAGAGGCTATCTCTGCTTAACATACAAGGCCATGTCAAACCCTGAGCTGCTGGACATGCTCCACTTAAAGAAATCCCAATCCCTCAGAGCCACACACTCCAGGGATCTAAACCTTGTCTTCACAATGAACAAAACATGCTGGAGGGATAGGTTCCTGACCCAGAGACTCCCCATACTCTGGAATAGACTGCCCATACATGTCCAGCAGAGCGCCTTCTTGGCCCTCTTCAAAGTAATCAAAGTAATCAAAGTAATCAATTTCTAGTTCTGAAAAGTTAGATGTAAATTTCAAAAATGTAGTGGTGCAATATTCTGGGTAAATACTTGAAGGAAGTCACTCAAATCTGTAAAGACTCTTGGTCTTTTTTGGAGAAAATACATAATGTAGAATTTAGTGTTACATTTAACTTCCTTACTATCGACGTCATTGACCTTTATACATCAATCCCCCACACTGAAAAGATAGAATGGATTACCCTTATGCTAATTGAATTGAATGCCCCGAGAAAAGAAATTGATGTCATCTCTCAATTGCTTGATATCATTTTAACATCAAACTTTTTTACCTTTAATGGTAAATATTATATACAGAAACAGGGAGTGGCAATGGGGTCTCCCTGCGGGGCCAGGGTTGCCAATCTTTTCATGGCATATTGGGAGAAAAACTTTATACTCAATGACGCCGAACGTATGAGTCCAATCAAGTTTTACACTAGGTATCTGGACGACATCTTCATCTTGTTTGATGGAGACAGTAAGTCCGCTAAGAATTTTGTCACTTCAATTAATGGCACCACTACGTTTTTGAAATTTACATCTAACTTTTCAGAACTAGAAATTGATTACTTAGACATTAAGTTGACTAAGGATGTTATTAGGGGGGAGTTTTTCTCTAATATATACAGGAAGCCAACCTATTGCAACTCCTTGCTACACTTCAAAAGTTGTCACCCCTTTAAGCAAAAGAAAGCCATTATCAAGGGGCAAATTATACGGGCATCAAGAATGTGTAGCAGAGAGGAATTGTTTTTGGGAGAATGTGAGACTTTGAAAAATATGTTTACTAACAGAGGCTATCCGATTGTTTTATTTAATGAGATCTTGGAAGAGGTTATTAGTAAAAGACTTAATGGCCAATACCCCCCCCTTTTACCACGAAGACATGACTTAATATTCGACAACGTAGTCAAAATAAATACAAGCATCAGTAACGTGGGTTTAGACATTGCCTTGTCCAAAACTATTAACACGTTTAGTCAAGCCACGGATAGTAGTTTTATCACCACATTTAGTATAGACTCTAAGAGCATACAGTTTATCCTTTATAAAAATTGGTATTTCATCACCAACAACGAACAATTATTGGACAAGCTGGGAATAAAACCTAAGATCACATATAGAAGGGGCAACAATTTGAAATCAATTTTGGAAAGATCTAAGGTATCTAGTTGGGTAACAAAAAATAAAGGATCATTCCAGTGTGGTGCATGCAATTACTGCCACCTTGTGCGTGTAGCTAACTCTTTCACAATTCGTGAAAGGAAATTTAAAATAAATCACAAATTGAATTGTGAATCTAGATCTACAGTTTATTTAGCTACATGTAATTGCTGCCAAGCCTTCTATATAGGTAAATCTGATAGAAGACTTCGAGACAGGGTATATGAACATTCATATGCCATGAGAAAAAAGAATAAAGAGAACGCATTAGCTAAACATATACTTAAAAAGGAGGGGCACAGCTTTCAGTTTATGGCCATAGATCAAGTTCTTAAACCAGAAAGAGGAGGACCAGTTCCACTAATCTTAGAAAACAGAGAACTGGAATGGCAACTATTATTAGTTTCCTTTTCTTTCCCAGGTTTAAATGAACATTGCAACATTGCATGTGTATTAAAAATGAGGAGTTATAGACGTTGATTTGTTAACAATGCCAACATTCATTATTAAAATTAGTATTAGTGGATTTAATAATTAATTTTTACAGTGATATTTTTTGATTGCTGTGCATTATTGTATTTTCACAGCTTTTTAACTAATGTTTAAGGTTCCACCTGTTTTCGTTAGGAATATTTTTAAAAAAAGATTGGTTAATATAAAGACAGTTGCTGTCAGATGGCTACTGTTTAGGGTGGCTTAACCATCTTATTATTACTATTATTATTTCAATAAGATCACACTTTTACCGTTAGTAGTATAAAGTAACATGTTTTCTAAGTTTTTCAACATGTCTATTTTTAAGAAACTTCTTATTTGCAGCATTCTGTTTTTATCTACAGTATGCTGCTGTTGTTTTGCCATTATAGCTTAGTTGTCATTGAGATCCGTGTTTACGTGCTGTTTATGCACTCAGTTAGTCTCAGTATGTGTTGACCGAGTGTGTTTTATTGTTGTTTTATTGTGGTTTTTGACTTCATATATATTTTTAGTTGTATTTTTTTACATTATATGTATTGATTGCCATATATTTTTTATCTGTAACGATATTACAGTTTTCTAGTAGTTTAAGTGTTGTAACACTTAAGTGGTGTGTCTGTTTTTAAATTTTGCTCTAGTAATTTGTATCACGTACTGACGTGATTTTAAAAGCACAGGTTTTGACGCTTTTTCAAAATTTACCTCTGAAGAAGCTGCAGCTGTGGCTTCAGCGAAAACGCCTATATTTTTTTGTTTATTAAATCTTGCGTTAAGTTTTCATGTTTCCGTACTCTTGCTTGTGGTTAGTACGCTAATTACAGAGTCTTGGTGACCCGTCCTACACGAAAGTGTAATTTATTTAAGAAAATACTGAACTTGTGTTCCGGACTTACTATCTCAAGGTGCCTGCTTTTTGTGTTTCTTATTTGAAGACACCCCACTAAAATTTCTCCAGGTAATGGAACTCTTCCCTAAAAGTTCAATGCAGCAGTTCAGTTCAGTGTTTGCTTTTCTGTTGGAGTGTTTTGTTTTTGTGGGTAATATACACGCAGTGAAGAAACTTTTTCATATACTGCAGATGGGAAGACAGATCACTTGCTGCCCAGAGTCAGTTAGCTCATGTCTATAAATTTTGCCAGAGAATCTTTTTGCAACTGGTAAATGGTATTAAAAGTCATTGGTGGCTCGGGTATGTTGTCTTCAGTAATTTTTTAGGTAGCACCAGAGAGCATATGGTCAGTGTTTTTATAGCGCATTTTGTCTGTTGAAAACTATTCATTTTATATTTCTCTGTGTAAGTGTATATTTGTATGTGCAGTTAATTTTCAAACGGTATTGCTTGTTTTCTGTAAGTAAAGCATTTCATTGTTTAATTTCAAAAGCTTGTCACTGGTTCTTTATTAATTTATACAATGGTAATTATACAAAACTGGTAAATTACAACTGTTGGTATCATCTGCCTTTTGAAGAGAGACCATTTAGTCATAGCTACCATAGCTTAATAGTGCACTTAACTCATTTTAAGACTGTATAGTAATTGTGATGTGGGTTGTCAGATTGGTCTAGCTGGTGTCAATGTATTCCTGTAAAAGCGAGAAGTGGTAGTAGCACTGAGAAGGTAATATTACCTCTCTCTGAAATGTGTGTGTGTGTGTGTGTGTGTGTGTGTGTGTGTGTGTATTTACAATAGTTTAGGGAAGTTACTGCTACTGTTGGTTAGATAGCTCTGAAAGGCACTGGGTTGAGAGGTGGATGGAATCATGGGAAGCCAGTGGTTATAGCTTTGATGACCAGTGATACAATGTAATTATTATCTGGGTGTTGCATGCATTAGTCATGGACCAAGGCAGCTGTGGTCATTCACCATATATATAATTAAGGCAGAGCATCTGATGTATACTGTTATCAACGTTACAGTCTATGGGGCCATCACTGACACTAGGGATACATACTGATCTTTAAAGTGCATCAACAGCACTATATAGTTATCTTTTCTTTTTACCAGTTGAAGGACACATATTGTTTACTGTCTCTAAGAATGGCAGACAAGAAAGTAAATGCATGTTTTAATATACTATTACTTATTACTTATTGCCAAATAGCATTTTTAATGAGCTGAGCATAAATAATTTCTGTAACAAAGTTTATAAAGGTCTGCAGAATTGGTAGCACAAGTTACTGTTATTTTTTTGTCCCTAAAGCCAATCTTTAATGCTAAGCAGGAAGCTGAATTGTTTTTTGCTTCCCAGCTGTTTCAATATTTTGAGTGCTGGATGATGATTTTCATGATGCTAAACTACTCAGATATACTTTTTTGTATTTTTTGAGCTAGTAGGACAGATTTTGAAATTAATGTTGAATGCAAGAAAGGGTTTGAAGATGGCATGCCTTTTGTTAAAGTGTTGTGCTATAAACTGACACTATGTACGTCTTAGATCTATCAGTTAATTTAGTTTTATCTGTTTTACTGAATTATTTTGGACTGCTTATTTAGATGCAAAATACGTTAAATGTAATCTGTTTTGTTTGGCCAAATATAGCAGCCAGTGGCAAAAATATTCTGTTTTCCTAGGGAATTAATATCCTCTGTGAGAAGTCTTACTATGCAGGATTTGAATCTTTTAAGTGTGTTTAAGGCAAGCAATTTGTACAGTATATTGGTGTCTAGTGTTCTTCCTAAACCCACATTCTTTCATTTTTTTGTCAACTATTTATATATCTGTTCTGTTCTGCTTGTGGTTTTTAAAAGTATGCTATTTTAGAAATAGGATACAGGCCACAAAGAAGTTTGTGCAAAACTGATAATCTTCATAAGCTGATATGTTTGATATTCAAGCTCACCACCTAGTAGTTTTCAAAAGGTTCGAGTACCAGAACCCCATGTTGATGCTCTGTTTCCTATAGCTCTCTCTATATATACATCAGGGCGGACTTATAATAAGTGAAACTCCTAAATGTTGATGTCTGTTTTGTTGATTCACCTTGGTTGATGAAACAGATGGTCAACAGGTATGCAAGATTAACAATACCAGGGGTTGGGGAATATGAGCAATCTCAGGGTTAGTAGATGTAAGGGTGCAGGGGAGCTGGCATGGTCTAAGGTTGTGAATTGGATCATGCACATTAGGCTGTCAAGGTTTTCTTTTTGAAACCTTTTGCAGTCAGTGTTTTTTGCGTTGATCTAATAAAGTTTAGACTAACGTCAGTAAACCCATATAAAGATATATATGTACACACACACACACACACACACACACAGATACATTATATATATATATATATATATATATATATATATATATATATATATATATATATATACATATATATATATATATGTAAAGAGTTTTGCCATTTTAACATAGGTCCATTGGTAAATGTTTGATCCACAAGCTTACTACCACGTAGCCTTTAAGACGTTGATTACCACAACCCCATGTTGATACTTTTTTTATTTTACATTTGTATATTTTTGAAGGAGGATGTGTAGGAGGTAGAATTTTATTAAGTAATCCTGGAAGGTGTTTTGTAATGTATCTTTCATTTTACATATTTGGTTCCCCAGTTTAGTATTGGCTCCCACAGCACTATATTCCAGACATATCTGTTGATTCAGAAAGAACCTCAGATGTTGTGTTAAGGGTTGGGGTAAAAAATGCCTTGTATCTGTATTTCAGTATTTGCAATTCAGTGACACATGAGCTGTAATGAGTAAAGCGCAGGACCAGGGCTCCTGGCAGTTTAATTCCACATGGTTTGTTTGTGGCATAGTACCCCCATTTTTGTTTCAGAATTATGTCAGGTGGCTGAAAATAGGAAGAAGGAAGGTACTGTGAAGCTCATTAATGCCCCAAATGCAATTGCTTTACAGTATGAATGGTAGATTGCAGGGGCAGAAAAATTGCATAAAGATGCTGCAGAGAGGAAGAGGAGGTTACCTGCACTAGAACCCAGGGTAACAGTAAGCTAAAAAGACTTACTGAGGGTGGTCAATACAACCAATGACATCTATAGACGTTGCACAGGATAGCAATGCCATAGGTTTTAACAGCAAAAATGTTTTAGTTCTGATGAACTCCTGTTCTTTGTTTAGCACAAAAGCACATTAATTAATTTTAACTTGTAATGACAAACCAGAACTGAAACGAACACACCAAACCAATAACCACAAAATCTCCGTGTGTGGTAGCAGCAGTATTGAAAGCAGCCAGCAAAAAATAGTAACTCCAAAACTATCTGTCTACCTGATGAATCTGGGCATCTTGGGGCAATGCAGCAATTTGCCTCATGTACACAGACAACCCTCTCCTCCTACCACCCTACACTACAACCTGTGAGAGATGCACTTATATAGCCAAACTGGAAGCAAAGCTTTCTTCACCCAAGACTGGACTAGACAGTCAAGAGGAGAAGATAAACACTTGCACCACACCATAATCGTCACATAGTCCATCAAACCTACACCACCAAAACAAACACATAGAAACACAAAACACACACCTACATTCATGGAGGCTCTCAATAAAAATCTTCTCAAGCAACAAAGACCTTCAAAGCAAAAATGCAAGCAACCTCCACCCCCCCAACACAACATAAATGACACATAGCCCACAAACTCAGTGTGCCACTCAACTACAGCCCATAAGGCATAACAACGTACCCAACACTCTAGTCATAGGTGACTCTATAGTCAGGCACACTGATGTTACACTCACCAGGCTAAACAAGGAGAAAGTTACTGTCAGCTGCCTGTCATGTGCCAGAATCCGTCACATAACGCACGCACTCAGGTCACTCCACAACAAGTACAAATATGACTCTGTCATTGTCCATGTTGGTGTGAATGACCTGAGATGTACCTCCCTGGACTACATGAAAAGAGACATGGAGGAGCTCTCCGATCTTGTAGCTCAGGCAGGTATGACCCTAGCCCTGAGTAGCATCCTGCCATCACCCATAATGATACCACAGTACAAGAACAAAATGATTGACTTCAACAATTAGCTTCTGGTATCATTCTAAGTGGATCCAGTATCTGTCTGCCTCGGATGACATGATCGACAGACCACGATGCTTTGCTAGAGATGGTCTGCACCTGTCACCCTTGGAATTCTGGATACTAGCTAAGGCTCTTGCCACCCCTATATTCCCTTTTTAGGCAAGGTTCAAATGAGAAATTCACCACTGTAACAGGTACAAGCAAGCAGCAAAATCTGAAGGTAATGCTA
This sequence comes from Protopterus annectens, assembly GCF_019279795.1. Classification (NCBI taxonomy): domain Eukaryota; kingdom Metazoa; phylum Chordata; order Ceratodontiformes; family Protopteridae; genus Protopterus; species Protopterus annectens. The sequence goes on along the minus strand of NC_056743.1, from coordinate 173,264,077 downwards.
CTTAATGCTAGAAGTCTAAACCTCAAAATGCATTCACTCGAGGCACTCCTTAAAATGGAGAACATCGACATCTTTGCAGTGACAGAGACCTGGATTAAGGCTCCAGAGAGCACCCCTGCATTACCAAGCTATAATTCATGCCACACCTTTTGGCCACCTAATCCCTGGACTGAAACACTAAAGGTGGAGGCGTGTCCATATTCATTAAGGATATCCACACCTCCAGGCTAGTTGCTCAGCATAATGCATCCAAGATTATCCAAGTGCAACTAACTCTGGGCAAGACTGCAATCCTAACTGTAACTTGCTACAGATCCCCCACCATGCCCCAGGATTCCCACTCCTCATTTCTTGATACACTGGAAAATATTAGGGTACAACCCAACACCCTCATAATGGGCAATTTCAACTACCCCACCATTAACCGGGAAAACTACTCATGTACCAACTCTTTTGCTCAACGTTTTCTGGAATTCATAAATTCAAATGCCTTGGATCAACTTATCCACACCCCCACCTGGGGCAGCAATATCCTAGACCTGGTCATTACCAACATGGGTGACCGGTGTTCCACACCAGAGGTCAATTCCTTATTGGTCAGATCCGACCACAAGCTAATCACCTTAGACATCCACATCCCACCCCCACCCCCCATTAGGGAAACCACCATAGAAAATTTCTCCAAAGCCAACTTCATGCTTCTTAAGACAGAAGTGGCAAAGTTCATGACACCCATGCAGGCGGACAATAGAGGTATGACTGCTGAATCCCACACAAATGCACTTTATAAGCACTTACACGAGTGCATGGATCATGCAATCCCTAACAGAACCAAGATGCTATCCTCCAAAAAAAGGAAGCCAATCTGGTGGTCCCCTGCCATAAACAAACTCTAAAACAAAAGAAAGAAACTGTTGCAAAAAAGAGCAGAATTCCATGATTGGAGGAACTCCCTGGTCAGCCTCAGTAAGAAGCTGAGATCCATCTTAAAATCCTCCAAAGCTAGTTACGAAAACAAAATCGCCACTGATTCTAAAGACAACCACAAAGCATTCTATAGCTATGTCAAGAATCTCAATGGCAACACTCAGATCTGCTCTGAGTTACAGCACAATGGCACTAAATATACAGAACCAACTGATATTGCCAACATCCTGGCAGATAGGTTCAGTGCTAACTTTACCCCTCTCTCACCCCCTAAAGGGCCTATATCTATACCAGAAGAATGCAACGTTCCTGTAATCATGGCTGCACCGGTAAAAACCACACCCTCCAAAGCCAAGAACACAGCATCCATGGGACCTGACAACATCCCAGGCTACATTCTACATGAACTACAGAATGAACTGGCACCCCAGCTAAGCACCATGTTCAATCACAGTCTCACCTCAGGCTTTGTACCCACTGAAAGGCGCACAACGACAGTTATCCCACTCCACAAACGGGGAGCCACCATGGAACCCGGGAACTACCGCCTCATTAGCCTAACGAGCCTGGTCTGCAAGGCCATGGAATGTATCATCATGGAACTTATAAACAAAGACATTGATAAACTCCAAACTCTGGACCCCACCCAGTTTGGGTTTGTAAATGGCAGATCATGTCTCTTAAACCTGATAGACTTCTTTGAAGCAGTCACCAAAGCTGTAGACGATGGTAAGGTGGTTCACACAGCCTATCTAGATCTCGCCAAGGTTTTTGACACCATCCCCCACTCTGGAATTATAGATAAACTCACTGAACTAGGTATAAATCCCTATGTCACAAGATGGGTTGCCAATTGTCTCATTGACAGAATCCACACTGTGAAAGTAGCAGACTCCAAATCCGACTTCAGACCAGTGATAAGTGGAGTACCATAGGGTTCAGTCCTGGGTCCACTCCTGTTTGGTATCTACTTTTCTCAAGTACAGGCTAACACAGAAGGTCTTTGGCTAATGAAGTTCGCAGATGACTGCAAACTAGGAGCCATAATCGAGACTCCGAATAATGTGGACATCCTACAAAAGGGCCTCACTGAGATAGATGCCTGGTGTCAAAGCCATGGCCTCAAGCTCAATGCCAAAAAGTGCATTGTCATCCCCTTTGGTAAAAACTCTGTACCCATGAGCTACCACATAAGTGGTAGTCTACTTAACACCGAAAGTGTGATAAGAGACCTTGGGACACAGGTGGACAGTAGTCTCTACTTTGATAATCACATCGCCACAGTGGTTAGGAAATCATTCTACATGGCATACCTCATAACAAAAGGTTTCTCATCCAGGAAAAAAGAGGTCATTGTTCCCCTCTACTCGTCAATCATTAGATCCATTATAGAGTACAATGCCCCTTTTGGTATGTACCTCACAAGACATCTACAACAACTAGAAAGGCTGCAGAAATACCTCACAAAGAAGATTACCAGCATCAAACAGATGCCCTACACAGTCCGCCTCAAAAAACTCCAGCTTTACTCCTTAGCATATCGCCTACTCAGAGGCAATCACTGCCTAACATACAAAGGTATGTCAAACCCAGAGCTGTTGGATACGCTCGACTTAAAGAAATCTAAATCCCTCCGAGGTACACGCTTTAGGGACATAAACCTTGTCACCACATTAAACAGAACATGCTGGAGAGATAGATTCCTGTCCCAGAGACTTCCTATACTCTGGAACAAACTACCTATCTATATCAAACAAAGCTCTTCATTAGCACTCTTCAAGAAAAATATTGATGATTGGATAGGAAATAGGAAATTCATCCTGGGGATCACCTTTGTGGCTCTGCTTGACAGGGGCACAGGAAAATAATTTTCTTGGGTGGCGAAAGCCAGGGTACCTTTTTGGCTTGGCTTATATAGGCCCTAGGGCCAATAGCTTAGTACCTACCTATGAACCTATGAACCTATAAAAACCACTTTAATGTGAAAATTTAAAATCACAGAAGATGTCACTTTAATATTTTCTGTGATTTAAAATTTTCCCATTAATGTGTTTTTTAATTTTGGAGTTACTATGTTTTGCTGGCTGCTTTCAATACCACTGCTACCACACACGGAGCTTTTGTGGTTATTATTTTTAAATTGTGTTCCACTGAATCATGCATGTTGTGGTACTGAAAATAAACATTGCTGCTTGCAGTGAACATTTGTCATGAAGTCATTGCTTCTGTGGGCTCTGTTCGTGGTTATTGGTATTCTTGAAATCCCTCAGGCCATGTTTTGTTTGCATGTCTCAGAATCACCATTAATTACAGCGAGTAGAGATCAGCTTTTCTTGTGTTAGTTAACACTGGCAGTCAAGGCATCATGTTAGCACAATATCCCCTCATGCACTCTCCCACACACAATACACAGATTCAGTCAGATAGATTATCCCTGATATGTCGTCTTACATTTTCATTGGCCTTGTAAATTATGGCTGATTACACTTCAGTAATCAATGCCAAATATTAGCATTTCAGACTTTATATCCTTCAGTAAATGCATAGTAATGCAAAAGTTGTTATTCTAGTAATGTTCTAACTTTAGAGGAATAGTTAAAAGCAATCCCTGATTGTGTATCTTGATTCCACAACTAATTTTATCTTTTTTCTACATTTCCTGTGCAAGTTGAAAAATGTGCTTATATGTACCCTCCCTGCCTCTCGTAACTGTCAAACTGTTGCAGGCATTGAATAATGCCTGAGATCTCCATTGGATAATAAAAAAACCCTTTGTTATGCTGACTTGTCAGTTAGTATGGTGGGTTGATGCTGGCAACTAGTAGTGGTACAGAGGACTAATATCCTCAGTTGAAGTTGGGAGTATGCAGGGTTTGAATATATTTTAGTGCCTTTAAGGCATGCTGTTTAGAGTATCCATGGTGTCTTGTGTTCTCTCTAACCCACACCATTTTTAATTTTTTTTGTTAAGTGCCCTTCTGTGGCATATTAAAGACTTACCCCTGGTGGCTAAGCATGGTTTGTGAAGTGCCCTTAAGGCATGAGTTGCAAGAGATAACTCTAGTGCCTACTGGTTCTCCTGACCTACCATTGCAGGTTTTCCTTGTTAGTTTAGAGGGAGTGTGGAGTTATGACATCCCCCCAGCCATTACAACACACACACACACACACACACACACACACACACATACACACACACACACACACACACACACACACACACACACACACACACACACACACACACACACCCACACCCACACATCCACGCACACACATGCAGACATCACCCTCCCTGCCTGATCGTAGTCATGAACACACTCATCGATTCACTCATACACAAACACATCTAAACTATCCCCTTCACTAATCCCCCAGGCAGACACACACTCAAAAATGCACTTTCATGTGTAGCCCCCTCACATACACACATGTACAAACTCCTTAACGTTACCTGACTGCTAAACTCCCTAACACTTATGTAATGTACCTCTACCAGGATGAGTGAACACAAGCTTTTGGCTGTGTTCATTTACTTGAGTGGCCATGTTTATTGATGTAGATCACCTGGCAGCGTAAATGCCTTACCACTGGCAATTCTGGAGGAGAGCACATGACTTATTAGCATATGCCTCTCCCAGAGAATGTCTCTTTAGCAAATAGTATAGCCACAGAGACAGCCCACCCCAGTGTTGCAAATTGTCATGTAAAAGTACTTACTGAGGTAAGTCTGTCTCTCAATACAGAAAGGTTACTGCAAAGTGTACACATCGTGTATACCTCTTGGTAATTTGTCTGAATTTGACTCAGATTCACAAATAGAGCTGGATTAGAGATAGTCTTAGAAACCAACCACATCATCTCCAAACAACTTTAGAAAGAACAAAATATAATGACAGTTCTTGAAGCCTTTCTGGAGAGTTTTAAGTTTTCTAACCCCTATAATTTTTCTAGTAAAGAATGACTGTATCCTTTTCAAGTTCTTGGATATGGTTTATTTGAAGGCTACAAAATGCAGTACTTTCTTTAAAAATGGATTGGTTCAGTGAAGCATAAAGTAGTAGAATGACCTTACCAGAGTGACTAGACATGCCCTTTCGAAGTAGACAGCCAATAAAATATGCCCTTTAGAAGTAGGCAGCCAATAGAATATGCTTTTCCCTACCTTTAGTAAATATACACTGGCCAAATTTAATATTCTTGTCTACATGGCACCTAGCTGGTGTCCATTTTTATGATCTGGCCATTCATTTTGTAATCATAAATAATTGGTATCCGTTTTAGTCAAGCTTCATGATTCTACATTTATTGAAATTAATGGTGAAAGAATTACTGCTGCCTTAGGCATGTATTGGCATCCACTATTTAGTTCAGCAGAAATACTGACATATTCATTCCTTAAGCTGTAAAATGATACACTGTGTTTGAGATCTGACATATCAGTCATGCATACTCAACAATGAGATACTACATGAGGTCAGTAGTGGAGTAGACACATAGCAGGCAGCGCTGTATGCTGGACCATCAAGAGCAGACTGAGTGGGTAGTGTCAGCAATAAAAAGAATGATGGGATAGTTTCTTTGAAGGATTCTACCAGACGCTCATCAGGCCATACCTTGAGAACTGCATGCAATTTTACAGTCTATACAAGTAAAGTCCATAAGGCTGTTGGAAGAATCCACAGAAATGCCACTAGAAGAGTGTGTTGAAATGGAGTGGAAAGGGCATAACTACAAGTTAATGCAGTTGGTACTCTTCTTACTAGAAACCAGAAAGAAAAGGGAGGACATCATATATGTGCATAAGATTATACTTGTAACATGTGAAGGGGTCACGCTGAATAGTAATGTGTATGGGGGAGGAAGAGGCACAGATAGTATCTTGTATGGACTAATTGCTCCACTGGCTCTGTAAAATTACTTCTTTATAGATCGGATTAAAGGTCCAAGAAATGTATTACTGGAGGGGGTGATGGACATAGAATGCAAAAAAGGCATTCAATAGGACATGCAACAGGTGTTGAAAGGGTAAGGTAAAGCAAGGAAAGAAGGGAGCTACAATGTCTCACTATAGCTTTGGGAGTACAAAGTGGGAGACCTGTGTTTGGAGGTCAAGGGGGCTGCAAGCTGCAGGGTGTCATGTGGTTAGAAGAATGCGGCTGCAACTGCAGCAATTTTTTTCCCTATCCCTTATCTAGGAGGATGTACATGGCATGCAGTTGATCTGTGCAGTTGTAAGTCTGCACATTCCCTCCCATAATCCATGAAAAGCTTTCTGCCATGCACTGCTTTGAAAGCAAATGTTTTGGGAAATTATTTACAGCTACCAAAAGGAGTCACTCCTAGAGTAGGATTCCCACAACTGCCTACACTAAGGAAAGCTAGCAGGCTTTAGTTGAGCATTCCTCCTTCACCCAGTTGGCTCTCTGCTGCTTGAGCAAGGGTCAGACTTAGCTAATCAGCAGCATGGGTAGGAACCTTCTTTTCATACCAGTGGGACTGATACAACTGCAGTACTTGGTTCTGATTTACTTTAGTTTTCTTTACAGGTTCCAGAGGCACTGTGGCATTTGGATAGCTTGAACTGATTTCTTTCTCAATGTAATTCTGAACTATGCTGAGGGCTCTTCTATTTGACCTGCTTAGGTTTGCTGAGAACACCATTTATAGTCCTTTTAGATTCAGGTTTTAGCTAGTCTGTTTGCCTTGCTACATCACGCAGTATGGCTATTTAAAAAAGTGGATATTCTGTACACACACACACACATTTATATATATATATATATATATATATATATATATATATATATATATATATATACTATTTAAAAAAAAATCATTACCAACATTAGGTTATAGGCTCCCAAACCCTGGCCCAACAAACACCTGCAACAACCAAACTAAGCCCACAATACATCCAGCACAAAACTAACATCATGTCAATACAAACAAAATAAATCACACCCAGATTTACATAACTGATTACCATAGCCTCCCCTAGCTAAAATGCACAAGTTTAAAATTAGGTAATCTGAATGCACATAGTCTCTGCAGAAAAATCTCTGACTTACATGCTTGGATTCACTATCATATCCCTCAGCATACTAATAGACACAAAAACATGGTTAAAACTACACATCCAGGATGAGGAGAACCTCACCACAGGATACAATATAGTAAGAAAATATAGAACTACAAAACTAGGAGGTGTTGTCACCATAATATTGTACAATGCATTACAAATAGTCAAAGTCAAGTCAAAAGTCAAGGTAAACTTTATTGTCATTCATCTACACCACAGTGTAGCTGAACGAAATTTTGTGGCTTCGTTCACGGTGCAAGGACATACATACAGAAAAATATTTTAGTAAAAAGTAATTTGACAACACAAAAACATAATATATATATATATATATACATATATATATATATATATATATATATATATACATATATATGTATATATATATATATATATATATATATATATATATATATATATATTATATATATAGAAATACATAGAACAACATATAGAAATTGCAGTCTATACTGCACTCTCTTGAAGAATAGACAGTTAGAACTACACATTCAATATGGACAGTGACTGTCTACATTAAACTTGTATGAACTGAGTAAAATTAGTAGAATGTGATGAGCCTGTAATGTGTAGTATTCCTGAACAGACAGATATATACATGTCTAGGTGATTGGGGGGAGGGAAGGAGTTGACTTCCTTCTGGTTCGCCTGTCAACAGAGTTCAACAGTCTAATGGATAAGGAAAAAAATCTATTGTTCAGTCTGGAAGTCTTGCAGTGCATGCTTCTGTATCTTCTACCCAGGAGAGGCAGGAGAACATGCCATTTGCAGGATGGATAAGGTCATTGGTTACCTTTCTGGCTCTTCCTATGCAGCACGTCTTGTGCAAGTCTTCCAAGGGTATAAGGGAAGAACCAATGATTTTCTCCACTGCCTTTACTACTCGCCTGAGAGCCCTATGGTCGGAGGCATTACAATTCCCATTCCAGACTATGATGATGTTGGTTAGTGGTGCCCCTATAGAATGCTTGGAGGATGGACTGCGACAAGTTTGCTTTTCTCAGTTTCCTTAAGAAGTGCAACCATTGCTATGCTTTTTTGATAGTATAATTGGTGTGCTCTGCCCAGGACAAGTCCTGTGAGATATGTATTCCCAGAAATGTCATGCTCTTGACCTTCTGAATTGACACTCTTTTTATCTCTAGATGGTTATGTGTTTCCTGAGACCTTCTGAAGTCCACAATCAGTTCTTTGGTTTTGCTGACATTCACTGCTTAGTTGTTGCTGTCGCACCAGCCTATCAGATGCTCCACCTCACCTCTGTAGGTTGTTACCTCTCCATTCCTCACCAGACCTATGACCATGGTGTCATCTGCGAATCTGATGATGATTGATGATTTTATTGAATTCCTGTCTGTCCTGCCTGACAGTCATGTGTCAGTAAGGTGAATAATAAAGGACTCAAGCCACATCCCTGCTGTATCCCTCATGTTCAGAGTTATGCTTCCAGAACTGTTGTCACTCACACAAACCTTTGAGGCCTGTCTGTAAGGAAACTTAGGATCCATTTGCATAATGGGGCATTGATGTTCAGCTGTATTAGCTTCCTTATTAGATTCTGAGGGATGGCAGTGTTGAAGGCAGAACTGAAGTAAATGAAGAGCATTTTGGCATAACAGTTCTTGCCTTCTAAGTAGGTCAAGGTTTCATGAAGTGCTAGAGAGATGGCATCTGCTGTGCAGCAGTTCGGTCTGTATGCAAACTGCAGTATATCCAAAGTTGCTGGTATGCTTAAGGCTATGTGGTTTCAATCAGCCTTTCAAAACTCTTCATCACTTTCAAGTCAGAGCAACTGGTCAGTAGTCATTTAGATTTGTTGGCTGTGTATTCTTGGGTAAGGAAAAATGGTCATCTCCTTGAGGCACCTTGGTACACTGGCTATTTGCAGCGAAGTGTTGAAAATATCCATGAGCACAGGCTGCCAGTCTTTTCACATTTAAGAGAACAAGCCTGTGGTTTACATTACTATTTACAAATGAAAGAATTATCTACAAAAGTCTATCTGGCTATGCTGGCAGCCTTCACCTATCTTCACCATCTTTACTCAGTTTGCCCCTGGCTACGTCTAGGGCTTTCTTTCCTTGGATCTGAATACTGCATTGCATTTCATGCTTTTATGAGCTCATACACCTCACTGGTTAACCACGGCGTTTTGTTCACCCGCATGGTGATGTACTTGGAGGTAGTTACATCATTTACACATTTTGAGATGTAAGCTATAACCGACTCTGCATATGCTTCTAGGTCAATTTGGTTGTTTGACAAGACTGCCTCCTTAAACCCTAACCAGTCTGTACACTTGAAGCAGTCCTGCAGGGCTGAGATAGCTCCCTGATGCCATAGCCTTATTTGTTCCTTGTTGGTTTGCCAGATTTTAGCAGTGGCTTATATGTAGGAACCAGCATGATGGCAAGATGATGAGAGTTTCCAAGATGTAGATAAGGTGCTGCCTTATACGCCTGTTTTATGTTGCTGTATACCTTATCCAGTGTATTCATACCCCTCGTGGCAAAAGTCGCATGTTGATGGTAGTGTGGTAGTACCGACTTTACACTGGTCTGATTAAAGTCACCTGTAATTACATGTGTAAATTCTGGATTCCTGTTTTGGAGATCACTTATGGAGTGACAAGGGGTAGACAGTGCTTCATTGATGTTTGCACTGGGTGGAATGTAGACTGCTGTAATGCATACTCCATTAAACTCTCTAGGCAAGTAGTATGTCCTGCATTTTAAAGACAGTAATTAAATATTCTCTGAGCAGAATGAGATAATCACTTCACATTTGCTGCACCAACTGTTGTTCACATATATAAATACTTCACCTTCGAGAGATTTGCCACAGAGTGATTGACTTGTGTTAGCTCTAAATAAAGTCATTTCCTCTACATTTACTGTGCTGTGATTGATATTGAAACTTAGCCATGCTTTGGTATTGTTTCCCACCTTGTTTTGTGAAGAGAGCTCCAGCCTTAAATAATCCACCATCTTACTGTCTAGCGATCATACATTAGCCAGTAGTAGGGAAAGCAGTGCAGGCCTATGAGGTTTAGCTTTTAATCTGGTTGTAATTCCAGCTTTTGTTCCTCTTTTTCTTCATCTTGCACATCTTTTCCTTTCTAAGTGTTTTCCAGGAGTGATAAATGTATAACTAGCCAGATGTTTACATTCCTGGCCATGTTCTAGAAAATGGAAAACAAAAAGGAACCAAGGAATAGCGTATCACAAAGTCCGTATTCTGATCGTGCAATATATAACTTAAACGAAATCAAAGTCCAGATGAAGCAACAGTTATTTGAAATAATGATGTTAGAACTTTTATTAAACCAAAAGAAAGCACTTTCGGAGAGATTAGTATCTCCCCTTCTTCAGACAAAAATAAAACATCCACTTGTGATAACTGCCCCATTAAATAGGGTGTAAGTTATCCAATTAACAAATTGCCTTTTCAATTAAAGTGCATACCTTCACAGTTTGCTTAAATGTTAAAGGCATCAGAAACTATTATTTAAAAACCAGTCCACATTGTTACCACTTTCTTATTACCTAAAAATACAGTTCTAAGTCACCCCTTCATATAATCTAAATACATAACCATTTTAAATGCAGACATTAATCAATGTGTTTATGCTAACCATTATACAAATAAGTAAGTAAACCTAAGAAATATATATTAAAAAATACTAAAAAGCAAGTAAGCCATAAAAAACTCTTTAACATAAAAACCCTTGTCTCTTAATATTGTTGTATTATTAATAATACATAACGGGTTTCCTTTAAAAACCTATATTATGTCACCAACATCGTGAACTTGTTAGTCCATCTCATTCCAACCTTTAGTTAGTTAATATTCAGTTTCATTAGATATAATTAAAATTAAAACTGAATTTGAAACTGTTGTATTCAACTAATGGTGCTAAAAACTAACTTCTTTGTTAAGAACCATTAGTGATCACCTTGGACCAAGAATAAAACAAGCTGATGTGAGAATTCTCAATGTAAATGTTAACAATAGTCAACTTATTTAAAAATTATTTTAAAAAGGGATATTACTATATTTTATATAACCACATTTTCATTCCAATGTTAGACTGTTTCCAAAGCAACGCCTTATCGCTTAAGTGTTAGAAGCTTCAAAATACAAGTGAGTGATATAGCTTCATTCAAACCCGGATAGGTGTGTGCGGCCGTCCTTAATTGCCAAAGCAATTCTTCTTTTTCTAGCATAAGTTGCCATGGTCCTAAACTAGCTTGTGCCTTAACTTGCTTTAAAACAGAAAAGTTAAAAAAGTGGTCATTATTCTGAATAATGTGATACGCTAATGCGTTGTTCATATCCCTCTTAGAGATGGCATATAGGTGTTCATACATTCTTTTGTGCAATGCCCTTTCCGTCTTTCCTATGTAAAAAGCAGGGCATCGCCCACAAATTGCTGCATAAACAACTGCCCTAGAGGAACAAGAAAAATTGCCTAATAACCTATATTTTACATTGTTTATTATGACAAAACTGCCTTCCTGTATGGATTTGCATTGATTGCAAAACCCGCATTTGGCCATGCCCTTAGCCTTGTTAAAAGTAGTATGTTTGTTCGTCTCCAAAAGGGCCTTTAAGTTAAACCCTTTTCTGAAAGTGATATTAGGTGTTGAACCTAACAAATGACGCAGGTTTGTGTCTTCCATTATGCTTACCCAATTTTTCTGTAAGATGTTCCTTATAAAATGATGATCAATAGAAAAAGTGCACAAAAACCTAACTCCCAAATCTGGTTCATGATTCCTTCTATTATGATTAACCTCCGAACCATGATTACTTGTATCAGTTGACTCTGTTCTGTTGAGGATGGGCTTAAAATATCCGGATTCTCTTTTAAACCTAACTTCGGATGAAATCTCTAAAGTAATTGAATCTGGATATCCTCTGTTAGAAAACATCCTAGTCAGGTTACTGCATTCTTCATGAAAATCCTCATCTTTGGTAATCATGCGTGCCGCCCTCACCATCTGCCCTTTAACAACCGCTCTTTTTTGATGGAGGGGGTGGCAGCTACCAAAATGAAGGAAACCGTTGGAGTATGTAGGCTTTCTATAGATGTTACTAATGTACCTAGCAGCGTGCATGTCTTTGTTCAACTTTATATCCAAAAAATTAATTTCAATATTGTTCACTTCATATGTGAAATCCAAAAAGTTCGTCATAGATTTAATGTTATCTATAAATGCGTTCACATTATCTGGGGAACCTCTCCATAACATGAACATGTCGTCTTGGTATCTTGTGTACCAAGCGACATGCTCCTTAAACAGGGGGTTTCTAAACAATAAGGTGTTTTCCCATTGGGCCATTACGCAATTTGCAAAGGAACCCCCACAAGGTGAACCCATTGCCACCCCAGAAGCTTGCCTGTATACCAAGTTATCAAAACTAAAAAAGTTGTATTTCAATACCAATTCTAATAATGTTTCGATTATATAGATGGTATCCTGTTCGACCTGTCTAGCCTCCAAGAATTCCCTGACCCAATTCAACCCTAACTGCTGTGGAATAACAGTATATAAATTTTGAAAATTTTATTGACATGGAAGTACATTCCTATTTAAACATGGTAGCACCGAGAATGCCTACTTTCTTCGGAGCCCCCAAAATCCACAAATCCATCATTGACCCCCCTTTTAGACCCATAGTTGATGGTAGGGGGTCTATATTGGTGGCCTGTGCCAAGTATGTAGACAGTCTTTTAAAACCATACATAGAAAAGGAGATTCAGATCTGCAAAGACTCTTGGGGGTTCCTAGATAATATTAACAGAATACCATTTGACCCTACCTTATGTTTCCTGACCGTGGATGTTAAAAATTTATATACTGTTATTCCACAGCAGTTAGGGTTGAATTGGGTCAGGGAATTCTTGGAGGCTAGACAGGTCGAACAGGATACCATCTATATAATCGAAACATTATTAGAATTGGTATTGAAATACAACTTTTTTAGTTTTGATAACTTGGTATACAGGCAAGCTTCTGGGGTGGCAATGGGTTCACCTTGTGGGGGTTCCTTTGCAAATTGCGTAATGGCCCAATGGGAAAACACCTTATTGTTTAGAAACCCCCTGTTTAAGGAGCATGTCGCTTGGTACACAAGATACCAAGACGACATGTTCATGTTATGGAGAGGTTCCCCAGATAATGTGAACGCATTTATAGATAACATTAAATCTATGAAACTTTTGGATTTCACATATGAAGTGAACAATATTGAAATTAATTTTTTGGATATAAAGTTGAACAAAGACATGCACGCTGCTAGGTACATTAGTAACATCTATAGAAAGCCTACATACTCCAACGGTTTCCTTCATTTTGGTAGCTGCCACCCCCTCCATCAAAAAAGAGCGGTTGTTAAAGGGCAGATGGTGAGGGCGGCACGCATGATTACCAAAGATGAGGATTTTCATGAAGAATGCAGTAACCTGACTAGGATGTTTTCTAACAGAGGATATCCAGATTCAATTACTTTAGAGATTTCATCCGGGTTAGGTTTAAAAGAGAATCGGATATTTTAAGCCCATCCTCAACAGAACAGAGTCAACTGATACAAGTAATCATGGTTCGGAGGTTAATCATAATAGAAGGAATCATGAACCAGATTTGGGAGTTAGGTTTTGTGCACTTTTCTATTGATCATCATTTTATAAGGAACATCTTACAGAAAAATTGGGTAAGCATAATGGAAGACACAAACCTGTCATTTGTTAGGTTCAACACCTAATATCACTTTCAGAAAAGGGTTTAACTTAAAGGCCCTTTTGGAGACGAACAAACATACTACTTTTAACAAGGCTAAGGGCATGGCCAAATGCGGGTTTTGCAATCAATGCAAATCCATACAGGAAGGCAGTTTTGTCATAATAAACAATGTAAAATATAGGTTATTAGGCAATTTTTCTTGTTCCTCTAGGGCAGTTGTTTATGCAGCAATTTGTGGGCGATGCCCTGCTTTTTACATAGGAAAGACGGAAAGGGCATTGCACAAAAGAATGTATGAACACCTATATGCCATCTCTAAGAGGGATATGAACAACGATTAGCGTATCACATTATTCAGAATAATGACCACTTTTTTAACTTTTCTGTTTTAAAGCAAGTTAAGGCACAAGCTAGTTTAGGACCATGGCAACTTATGCTAGAAAAAGAAGAATTGCTTTGGCAATTAAGGACGGCCGCACACACCTATCCGGGTTTGAATGAAGCTATATCACTCACTTGTATTTTGAAGCTTCTAACACTGGCGATAAGGCGTTGCTTTGGAAACAGTCTAACATTGGAATGAAAATGTGGTTATATAAAATATAGTAATATCCCTTTTTAAAATAATTTTTAAATAAGTTGACTATTGTTAACATTTACATTGAGAATTCTCACATCAGCTTGTTTTATTCTTGGTCCAAGGTGATCACTAATGGTTCTTAACAAAGAAGTTAGTTTTTAGCACCATTAGTTGAATACAACAGTTTCAAATTCAGTTTTAATTTTAATTATATCTAATGAAACTGAATATTAACTAACTAAAGGTTGGAATGGAGATGGACTAACAAGTTCACGATGTTGGTGACATAATATAGGTTTTTAAAGGAAACCCGTTATGTATTATTAATAATACAACAATATTAAGAGACAAGGGTTTTTATGTTAAAGAGTTTTTTATGGCTTACTTGCTTTTTAGTATTTTTTAATATATATTTCTTAGGTTTACTTACTTATTTGTATAATGGTTAGCATAAACACATTGATTAATGTCTGCATTTAAAATGGTTATGTATTTAGATTATATGAAGGGGTGACTTAGAACTGTATTTTTAGGTAATAAGAAAGTGGTAACAATGTGGACTGGTTTTTAAATAATAGTTTCTGATGCCTTTAACATTTAAGCAAACTGTGAAGGTATGCACTTTAATTGAAAAGGCAATTTGTTAATTGGATAACTTACACCCTATTTAATGGGGCAGTTATCACAAGTGGATGTTTTATTTTTGTCTGAAGAAGGGGAGATACTAATCTCTCCGAAAGTGCTTTCTTTTGGTTTAATAAAAGTTCTAACATCATTATTTCAAATAACTGTTGCTTCATCTGGACTTTGATTTCGTTTAAGTTATATATTGCACGATCAGAATACGGACTTTGTGATACGCTATTCCTTGGTTCCTTTTTGTTTTCCACAGTTTGTTTGCCTTTTTGAATCGTAGCATGTTCTAGAAAATGCCCAGCCTTAGGAGCTCTTGTAGTATGTTCAGCCTTACAGACCTCTCTACCAAGCAGCTCATCATACAGACAGCATGGTGAGATTGTAGATCCAATTTCTAGCATATTCACTGCATTGTAGCTTAATATACCTTCATGTCCTGCCTCTGTAACTGATTTTCCTGAGGTTTCTGGTGAGAAACAAGACAGATAATGCACTTTTCTTATGGGATCCGAAGCAGCTGCTACAACACAGGCAGCCCACCATTTTTTTATTTTGTTTATTTTTTTTAATTTTTTAATAGTTACTTACCCATACAAAATCCCTAAATTTGGTGATGATGATGATGATGACCTATTAACTGGTCTACTCAGGTTAAATCCACACAAGGCTACATGCGTTATACAGGCCTACATACCTCATAAAAGCAGTAATATAGGTACTACAGAAGTTTTACTGTCTTGGACAAAGAGTCACATAAATCCTGAAATGTTATTCTTAGGTGACTTTAACATTAACTGGTCAAACCTAGACATTGACTTCACACATCTTAACATCAATTTATATGGCTTAATCTAGGTTATTCCTGAAAAAACTAGACATTAAATCTAAAAGCAACTACCAGTTGTAAAAAAAATAAAATACCACATAAATCACGAAGGCCAGTTGAGTCCACATAATTTAAAGTAGACATGAACACTTTTATTAAAACAAAAAAGCAAGAATAAATTATCTAGCGCCTCAGCTACTGTGAACCTTTACAGAGTAACCAACAAATCTAGTTTAGTAGACTGTCTTTCAATTGGTAATGCTGAGAAAGTAAAAGCAGTGGGCATTGTACTAGTTACTGTTGGTGACCACCACCCCACCTATATCTTCATGGAATATCACAGAAACACCAAAAGCATATACCCAAACTCCATGTGAAACTTATCCTAAATCAAAAAGGAAACAATTATAGAAAACCTCGAACAATGTAACTACTCTCTACTTATATTTCTTTCTCTAGGAGCAGCTGTTAAATATTTCATTTCTACATTCCTATCCATCCTAGATCATCAAGCCACTTCTAGAGCCAAATGCGCTAAATCCAAAATTGCTCCTTGGCTAACTAGCAAAACAAAGCAGATGAAACTGAGAGACAAAGCATGAAACACATTGCATAAGATCAGAAATATAAACCAACTACCAATCTGACTTCTCACTAAGAAATATAAAAAAAACAGGTACTCTTAGACAAGATTGATTACTACAACCCCAGTAAACTTTCTGCAGTCAGCCACCTGCTTCAGGTTAAAAAGCTGAAACCCATTCCAATTGATTCATTAGCTACAAAATGTAATGAGCACTTCATAGCTACAATAGCCTTACCTCTCAACTGTCTATATTTTTGCAGAATGTCCAGATTTTTTGGCTCAGATTTTTGGTCTGTTCCCCATAAAATTTGTTGTTTTCTGGCAAATCACTGAGATGATCTGAGGTTTGAAATCACTAAACAATGACATGCATTTGAGTTTCAGACTTCAAATCCTTCAGAAAATTTATGCTAAGACAAACCCTGTTACTCTAGCAACTTTCTGAGTTTATAAGAGCACTATTTAAAATATGTTCCTATTTTTGTGTCTTTGTTCCCCCATTTTGTCGGGGTCTGTCCAGATTTCATACGCTGACAGGTTGAGAGGTATGATAGGAAATGCAAAAACAATTCACTCACACGGCCCAGCACCTCAACACTCAACCACCCCCCACCAGTAAACCCTTTTACAGTCCCAGACAGAGCCTCCCTTAATACAATTTACATAAACATCGCAAACATTTCCCATGGAAACTAAAGCCCTTAACACTAGCCTCTGATAACTTCCCTACAGGTTTTCTGAAGGTAGGAGCAGATGAAATAACAGTTCCAGTTTCTATTTTAATTGATCAGTCAATCATTAAGTCATATGTACCCTCTCTGTGGAAAAACTCCTACAAAATACCCCTTCATAAACATGACACCTCAACAGAACTCTCTAATTATAGACCAATAGCCATATTTCCACCACTCTGCAAAGGTCAAAAATGATGTGTCCAAAAACAAACCCTAAACGTTTCTGTAGTCAACCAGCTTCTACCTCACACTCAACATGGTTTCTGGCCCCATCATAACACAGAAACTAGTCATCTAATTTTTCTTGATACTATTAACCAAACGGAAATCAAGGCCATTGTATCTCTGTCTTATTGACATGGTATCCTACCCACTGCTATTCCACAGGCTTCATCTGCTTAATATAGAAAATAACACATTAAACTGTTTTTCCAGTCACATTAACAATGAAATACAATGCATAAAAAGTCAAGACTCCTATTCCATTTATTTAATGGTACATAGAGGGGTCCCCCAAGTCTCACTTCTTTGTCTACTTCTCTTCAGTTGTTTCATTAATGATATGCATAAAGTAACTAAACATGTCACTGTTGTGCAATGTGCATACAACTCCAAGCTTATTGCTCTGTCCCCACCCAAAATAAACTGCAAATTATTATACAGAAATCCTTCTATCTATTGAAACGTGGCTAGAACAGTCTCAGCTGCTGCTAAATTCCAAAAAAAGTAAACTCATCCTCTTCACCATCGAGAACCAGACTAATTAGCCCAAAGAATTACATTTAGATTCAGCATATAACACCAAAACACAGCAGGTCTCTCACACAGAGTTGCTAAGTGTAATTTTAGATAGGAAATTCACGTGATGCATTAACCTCGTCATTTATTAAACAGAAAGTTTGGTATAGTGTATAGATCAAAAGAGTCTGCTCAGACCAAGGCAATAAAGTTACAGTGTTCGCCCCTGTTACTTAGCCTGCTGAAAGCATCAACCTAATAACAAATTTACAATAAACCAACTATCTAAAACAAAACATTGCTATCATAAAATTTTGAAATTTGCCTCCAGCTCACCTTACCCAACCTGCATTACATACCACTCAACAAATTCAACTTAGTCAAACTCCCAAACCTCATAGCCTACTCACAGTTAAGAATGGCACATAAAATTCTATACCAGCCAGACAATACATCTGCCATATCCTATGTACTTACATGGTATAAACTCACCAAACCTAAGATCAAAAGAAAAGCCTTTGCTGAATCACAAAAATCATACAACTCCATTGGTGATTCCCTTTTCTTGGGAAATCTAAGTTACAGAATAATAGTCCCCAAACATCCATCAAACTGACAACCACCATTTCTTGAAAACAGTCATTAACCTCTATCTAAAAAATGAAGCATTTCTCTATCTGCATGTGGATAGGCCATCATTGCAAAATTCTACTTCATAAAGTCATTTATTTTTGCTTCCGAAAAAGGGTGACATAACATATAGGTCTTTCTTCTTTCAGTTATTGGTACCACCTGTATGTTGATCATGTAATCTGGTTTCTCATCCTACTAAACAGCTTAAAATAACATGGAATTTGGGGAGGGGGGGTTCAGTAAAATTACATGAAGAGGTAAATGAAGCCTGAAAATAGGAACACAATGTTCAAAAAGAGGTATTAGTTTGCTGAAAGTGTATTTCAGCGGACAACTAATCATCGACTCCTAGTCAGCGAAAATCACTTCCGAGATTCACTGAATTTGTCAAGAGCAAAGAAGTAGTTGGCCAGCTGCACAACTTTGCCCTTTTCTCCACTGTAGTGCAATCTCGGAGTTGGTATATTTATTTAGGGGTGTGTGGGGGGGTGAAGCCCCCCCACTTGGGTGGGTTCGATTTAGTGAGATGTTTGTCCATTGTGCTGTGGGGCAAGTTATTTTGTTGCCCTTGGTAAGTGCAGTGAATCGTGGAAACGATTTTCACTGAATAGGGGTCAGTGATTAGGTGTTCACTGGAATACACTTTTAGTGAACTAATATAGACCCAACAGGCACATCATGTGAAGGGGTAAGTCAAACTTGAAAATAGCAAAGTACCTCTAAGTTAGATACAACTGAGCGGTCTGCTTGTATCACATATTATAATTAACATATTCATCATCTAAGCATATAACAAACAAGAGATTAATGTTTTTCAGTATTTGCAAAGTTTACAGCAAAATGTTTTCCTTGAACATTCTGTTCTTAATGAATATACTAACATTCTGTTGTTTTTTTCTGTTTTGAATACATGCAAACAACCACTGCTATTTTTGTCTTTAAATCTTCTTAAAAACAATATTTTTAGAAATTAGGCTTTCTCTAATCTGCAGGCTTGTCATGTATGTGCATTTGCACTAACAAGGGTTAACTTTTTGAAGGCTGTGCATAATAAGCAACAAAATGTATCATTTTAACAGTCTGGTTTCTATGTATCTTTTTAACATTCTGCCCTTTCCTCGTGTGTGTGTGTGTGTGTGTGTGTGTGTGTGTGTGTGTGTGTGTGTGTGTGCGTGCGCGTGTGTATGTAAGTACATATATATATATATATATGTATATGTATATATATATATATATATATATATATATATATATATATATATATACCTCTGCTAAATTTCCTTCAACTCTACTGACAGAAGCTCTTTGTAAAAATTAGGATTCTGCTAATTTGCAGGTTTTTCATGGATATGTAGTTATATCAAGAAAAGGTGATCTTTTTCAGTCTTAGCACACTATGCAACAAAATGCATCACTGAACCTTCTTAATGTATGTTTCTGAATGTTCTGTCCTTTACTCTAGAAAAAAAAAATGAAAAACAACCTCTAAGTTTTATTTCACCTTACCTGACACAAGATTTTTGGGAAAATCTTTTGGTCATACATGCTTTTGCTATTCGGCCTTGTAGAACCATAGCTATTATTTATTTCTTATTTTACATGGAAAAGCTAGCTGTATACTGTTTGCTCAGATCATAAATAGTAAAGCTTTCTTTTGCTGTACTGTGATATTTTTTCGCCTGCAAAAGTTCTACTTCCTCCAATGCCAAAGTTATTATTAATGAATTTTCAGATGGCAAGTTACCTTCTGAAAATAATTTTCTTTTTGTGCATTCATTATTTATTACATATACACTTCTGTTTCTCACAATTTGTTGTAATGCCATTCCTTCATTAGAGTCTTAGGTTTGAAATCCAAAGATAATTCAAGGAAATTGAGTCACACGACCAATTATACCTTTCCAATACCCATCCTCATGGTGTAACCCCTTTCTTGAGAAGAGGAAAACAGGTGAGTTCTGGAGTAACTGTATGGGTACCCATCTAATTATTCAGGTTTTAATATGAAGGATGCTATGATTTCACTTTCTTAAACGTATAGAGAAAGTCTGTTCTAGAGGTGGGGTAGAGTTGGGTAATAAATTTGTCTCGCCAGCATGTTGAATTTCTGTGCTGGTGGAGATTTAAGTCCCTAGCTCTGGGATTAGTGGCACTATTTGACTTGTGAAAACACAGGAGATCAAGGAGGATGGGATCCATAAATGCACAGATCACCCCACAACAGCCTATTAGAAACCAAGTTAAGGAAGGGCCTTTCCACTTGTTTAATATACCTAGAAATGTACATCCCAAAGGTGTGCTGTTACTCACCAATTGTCTAATTATGGCCACATACAGAAGGATGACAACTTCTATTGACCAGAATGATATTTCCTTAGATTACTGAGCAAAGTATTAGGATTTGCTGACTACTAATGTTGCTACATGGTGGTTGAAGGAGAAGTAATTATCATCCCAGGTTCCAAGATCCTTGACTACATTATCAGTTTGGAGTGGGGTGGCTATACTATACATTGAGGGAGAGAGTTGTTTACCAAATGTGACAATACTGCCCATTTTCATATTTAATTTCAGCCCCTTGTCTGTACACCAGTTGTTTATAAAGACTAGTTACTTTTATTATGAATAGTTATTAGTGGTAGAAGTAACATTAACACCTAGTTTGTGGTCATCTGCAAACTTAGTTAACCAAAGGTCCTGATTCCCAGTCTGAAAACTGGGGAAGTAGATGTCAAAAAGGAGGGGTCCCAGTGCAGAGACATGGGGTACTCCACTAGTTATTGTCCTCCTTTCTGAGGAGACACCAGCTAGCTTAACTATGTGGATTCTATCTTTCAACCAGTTGGCTATGTACCTCACCATGTATGGATCTACTTTTGAGGCATTTAGCTTATTATAAATGCCAGCATGGTGTATAATGTTGAATGCTTTGGCTAGATCCAAATAAGCTGTGAGAACAGCATGGCTGCTGTCTACAGTCTGTGTGATTTTCTTAAAACTCGAAAAAGTTAAATTTATGTAGGCAGCATCTCCTTTTGAGAAAGCCAAAGTACTGTGGGTCTATGCTGATAAGGATTTTGATGTCATAGTTTATGAGGTTAGACATGATATATTCCATAGGTTTGCAAATTAGACTAGTCAGTCTAATGGGTCTATAGTTTCATGGGTTGGCATCACCAGTGCAGTTCTTCATCCATTGAGAACAAATCCTGTAGCTAAGTTCTGGTTAAGCAGTTACATAAGGACAAATTTTATGTTATTTATTATGCATTCAGGTAAATTATCAGGCCCCATGGAAATAATATTTTTTGGTTTTAAAGAGCACCTTATGTATGTTTGCTTTGCCATACTAGGAGGTGCAAGGGATTCTGAAATTTGTGAAATTAAGGTAGTCTTTTAGGGGTAAAGTTTGTACTAAATTTTTCTACTAGTATATTTACTATGAGTGCTGGGACTGAGAAGGCTGTACCATTTTGCATAAGTTCAGAACACTGCTGGTGTAATTTCTTAGTTGTAACTAAAGAAGGACTTAAATTATTCTTGGTTTCAGAATCTAATTTAAGTTCATGATTTGCTTTACTAGCCCAGCTAGTAGGTTTTAGTTCCTTGATTATATTCTTAATTTATTCCTTAGTATGAGGAATTTTAGATCTGTTATATAATTCATTACATTTTTTTCTCTTGTTATAGATTTTATTTAAGTGGTGGACAACCAGGGTGGATTGTTCTTAAACTTCCCATTATATTTGGTTGTAGTAGGCATGACAAGGGCTAGGAACTTATCAGTTTGTGGAAATAGAACTCCTTTGTATAGATAGCAGTTGTGTAGGTGTTGGGTCTGGCAGTGTTACAAGTGAATTTGGATAGCTCATCATAGAGTTTGAGGAGGTGTGTCCATTTCAAATCCTTGAATTCCAAATTATTGACTATGGGGGCTTTAGAGATTTTGAAAGAGAAGGTTAGAACTTTATTGTCAAATTTAACCAGGGATGTAGAAATTAGATGACTGGCACATGCAGTGGCCATACAAAGTAGGGACAGGTCAAGAAAATGATGCCCTCTAGCTGGTTTGTTAACAATCTGTTTCAGTGAATTTTTATTTATTTAGTCAAATAATCTCTGGGCATATCCAAATGTGGTGGTATAGGTGGCCCAGTTTATTGACAGGTAGTTGAAATCTCCTATTATAGTTCTTCAAGTACATTTAGGAATCTTAAAATGTCATCAGGGCTTGAAGAGTGTCATGTAGCAGGCTATGTGTTGATAATTTGTCTTGTTCAGGGTAAGTTGGAGTTCATTGATTTCAGTCTGTGGGTGTTTGGGAATCTGTCTAGGGGTGATGTGATGCTTGACAAATATGGAAACGCCATTGCTGTTTCCATCAGGTCTGAATGCATGTGAGGCACAAAACACAGGGAATTAAGAAGTGTTATCTTTACATTGAAATCAAGTCTCAATAACTAGACAATACGTGTGTGCTCAAACTGCAAGATCAGGAAACTTGTTGTTGAGACTTTTGATGCTGAGAAGAGCCAGCTTGATATGGTCTGATTTAGGGCTGGAAATGGCTGCATTGATATCTTCTACACTGGGCTTCCCATTAGCTGCCTAAAAAGATACTGTGGGGAAGCAAGAGCTTTAGCCAGAATGCAGAAGCCATAGAACTAGAGGTGCAGGCCATACTTGGTGTTGAACAGCAGTCATCTCATCCCATGCTGCCATATTTTGGACCTCCTAGAATGTTACCAACAATACCAGTTGTGGAAACCAATCATCTTTTCTTAGAATGTAGGTATCAATCTGGTGGAAGGAATTATTCCACCATGTGTGAGCATGCTGCTGATGTGGTAGTAGATATCTGCTGAACATACCTCTCAACCTCTTAGAGCAAGAAATCTGGACAAAGCCATAAATATAGGGGGGATAAAGGCCCAAAAATAAGGACAATTTAAAAAAATGCTCTTACAAACTTAGAAAGTTGATAGAATAATAAATTTTGCATTACCATGAATTTTCTGAAATGTATGAAGTCCGAAACTTAAAAGTCTGTCATTATTTTCTGATTTCAACCCTTAATGATTTGTTAATGATCTGCCCCAAAACCAAAATTTTATGAGAAACAGACCAAAAATGTGAGGCAAAAATGTGGACATTCTGCAAAAATTTATACAGTTGAGAGGTATGCTGCTGAGACCTAATCATCTTAATCCTAGACGGCTGCTTTAGTAGTGACTTTGTTTACAGTCTCAGTATATATACATTTAATGTTATTGTGATGAAATGGTGGTGGTAGTATGTTATGCAGGCCATCTTATTGGGTTAAATGGGATGCTTCGAGATTGCATGATATTTACCCTCCTCACAGATTGAGTTATTATTTAATTACCATGTGGTCACCACCAAAGTGAATGTGATTCCTAATGATCTGAGGTTCTGCTATAGTAAGATACCTCAGGACGAACAAATTCAAGCACAGGCTGGAGCAGCAGTTGAGAGTCAGCAAACTGAGTTAGCTGTTATAACAGTTGTTTGAGCCTTGCGCTACTATTAAGAGTACTTAGCTGTTAAAACAGCTATGGATTCCTTTTAACAGATTTATCTAGGCTTAACTATATTATAACATATGTTGGATCCCTGAGCCATGTTTTTCTAAGTAGATTGCAGTTGTTATCTTATTGCTTCTCAAAAGTATGCAGTAAAATAAAAATTCTTACACTTTTAAGTGTTTAGCTAAAATAGTTTTATTTGAAGCATGAGCACTTGCACTTTCCTAAATTGACTTTGTCAGATCTGTTAAAAGGATCCAGAACTGTTTTAACAGCTGAGAAACACAAAATCAATGCAAGAACAGCTGTTATAACAGCTAAATCCAGACAGAGCAGGTCTGAGAATCAAACAGCTGTTTTAACAGCTGAAGACATGAAAAAAAAAAAAAAAAAAACAGTTCAAGACCCCTGTAGCTGGTATCATGGATAAATACTTAAAGATCTGACCAACAGCTGTTATAAAAGATACCTTGAGTTGCTGATTCTCAACTGTTACCCCAACCCATGTCTGAACAGATTGAATTGTTCAAGTCATGTAGAAGTTCATTGTCTGAGTATATGGCAGTTCCTACACTGTGAGAGAATACGCAAAGGAGAAAGCCAAATTAATCAATACAGAAAAGCAACTCTAAAGATATTCAAAGAGAAATACAGGCAAAGGCACCCAGGTATGGAAAATTTCAAAATTTAAAAAATAAGATCACATAGAAGGAATGCAGAACAGAAGATTAGTAAAATAGAAGTAAAAAAAAAAACAAAAATAGAAGCTGAAGTTATGGAATACCTGCAAAGTGAAGGATTCAGTGTAGAAAGTCTAACACAGATTATGTCACAGAATGATTGAACAATGAGTGTCCAATGTAAGAAGAAACAGGAGGACTGGGAGATATCTGAAGATGAAATATGAACATGGGAAAGAAAAAAAGAGATTTAATATGGTGCAATATTTATGCAAAGAAGAAAGCAAAACTAATCAATACATAAAAGCGGCACCAAACATATTCAAAGAGAAATACAGGCAAAGGTATCCAGATATGAAAATTTTAGAATACAAAGAAAAAAAAAAAAAAAAGAAAACAAAGGGGGAAGTAGATAGGAGGATTATTAATGGAGACGTTAAAGAAACTGAAATCGAAGTTCTGGATTACCTGCAAAGGGAGGGATTTAGTGTAGAAAATCTAACTCTGATAACATCACAGCATGATAGAACAATGAGTCCCCAAATTAAGGAGAAACCAGTGGAGTGGGAAGCATCTGATCAGTTGCCATACGAAGATACCTTGGAACCTTCAGGAGGAAACCAGTACAAAAGTTCATTTGGAGTTGTACAGCAAGGGAATGAACAGGAATCTCTGAGTATATTGACATAGTCAATGTTGTGGAGTGATAGGCCAGTGAGTTACCTTATGGCAGCGCAATGGATGACACAAGATGAATCTGTAGAGAATATGGCACAGGAAGATGTTCTGAAACTTTCTGTAGAATGCCCTTAGGAAATGGAAAACAAATAATGTGCCCTTAGTTTAGAAGAAAATAATCTAAGGGAAAAGTTGCTTGATTAGATGGAGATGGATTAACATTTTAAGATCAATGGAAAAAATAAATTACAGAAAGTCAGTAAGACCCAAATGTTAGAAGTCTGATAAAACAAATGAATACACCAATCAGGACTGTTCATAGAAATCCATGTAATATAACAGAAGTAAATTGGATATATTACTATGTAGCTAAAACAGGGCAGTAAGGGGAAAGGAAGGGAAGAAATCAAATGCCATCATGGAAGTATCGAATAGAAAAAAAACTATAAAACACTTAAGACAAGAAGAGTTGCTGGTAGAAGAGTACAGAAAAAGGAAAAGATCGACAAAAATACTTAGAAAATAGATGTGATAAAAGCAACAAGCAGTATCAGAATAGACCAGGATCTATCATATACTATCGCAAATAATAAACTAAAGAGATCAGCACAAGCAGAAAAAACTTAGAAGCTATGCAGATAAATATAAAGGAAAGGTACAAAATAAGCAATTTATTGATGGACCAAAAATGTTTACAGACAATTGGGAAACAAGATAAAAAGAATAGAAACATTACTAAGAAAAAGAAGAAGAAGATGAAGAAATAGAAACATTTTGCAGAAATACCTATGAAGATCTTGTGGAACATAACAAAAATGCTGAATGGATAGAAGGAGTAAAAGAAAGAATAAGAAGTTCAAATATACAGGATATGAAATTGGATGAAGTAACAGCTAGATAAATTGAAACAAAATTAAGAAAAGCTCCAAACTGGAAAATTCCAGGCCCAGATGCAGTACTTAATTTCTGGCTAAAAGTGTTAATATCTTTACATGAATATTTAGCCATGAGTAAGAACTGTTTATATGTGTATCCCAAACAGATGCCAGCCTGGTTAACAACAACAAAAAAGATACTCCTCCTTAAGAGTGAACCTGCAACATATCCTAAAAACTATAGGCCAATAACTTGCCTTCCAACAATGTATAAACTATACATTGGAATTGATGCCAACAGAGTTTATAGTCATTTAGAAGAAAACCCAATCATGGCAATAGAAAAAAGGGTAAGAAAAGAAAGGCATATGGAACAAAGGATCATTTGCTGTTAAAGTCATAATGCAGAATTGTAAAAAGGGGAAGCATCTAAGTATGGCATGGATAAACTACAAAAAAGCATTTGACAGCATCCCACATTCATGGATAAAAGAGTGCTTAAGATTATAAGATGCACCCTACATTGATCGATTACATTACAGTGATCATAAAACAGTGGCAAACCGCTTTGTGGTTAAGCCATGATAAAGGTCAAATTATTATCCCAGGGATAATAATTCAAAGGAGGATATTCCAGGGTAACTGTTAGTCACCACTGCTCTTTTGTCGTGCCCTTAACCCATTAAGCTGTCTACTTAACAGATTAGGTCATGGCTACAATTTGGCTCCCAGAAAACAACAAAGCGTAAAGACTTCTCAACTTCATTTTGTGGATGATTTAAAACACTAATTCATCAGACGAGGAACTGAAAGCACAACTGTAAGTGGTCAAAACTTTCTCAGATGATATAAGAATGTTATTTGGTCTTGATAAATGCGCAAAAGAAACCTTTAAGGCAGGAAAAGTGCATCACCAAGAAAATATCAGTCTGGGGTAGGAATGTGATATAAAAGAACTTGAGCAGGAGAGAATGTATAAATATTTGGGAATTGATGAAGGATCAAAAATAAAACATGAACAAATACAAATAAAACTTACCAGGGAATATTTTAGAAGACTAAAATTAATACTGAAAACAACCCTGATATCTAGAAACAAAGTCTTAGCTATAAACCAATTTTCTCTTCCTGTTCTAACTTACAGTTTTGGGGTGATTGACTGGCTCCAAAACGTGTTGGATCAGTTGAACAGGAAAACAAGAAAAATCCTTCATGCTTATCAAATAATTTATAAAAATCAGTGTATATCAAGTTTATATAGTCCCCTTTCTGAAGGAGGTATGGGCCTCCATGAAATTGATTACATGTATAGATCTGCAATCATAGGACTGCATACATATCTGCTGACTTCACAAGATCCAAATATAGTGAAAGCTTTAAAACATGAGGAGAACAAGTCTAAGATGACTTCCGTATTTAGTTTAGCAGAAGCATATCGGTGTCAAGCAGGAATGGAAATCAAACCAGAAGTAGATAAAAATCAGGCAGCAACTGGATGTGCCAAAAATCAAAAGAAAGAATATAAAGTGAAGGATCAGATGAGAAGGCAAGAAATGTGGAAAATGCATAAATATAGTTACAAGTACAGAAAACTATTGGAACAACCTCATGTTAATCAGGATCTAACACAGGAATGGTTAAGGAGAGATTCATTTAAACTAAAGGATGAAAGGTTAATATTGGCAGCCCAGAATAGTGGACTACTTACACATTGATATAAAAATTGCATTGAACATGTTGGGAAAACAGACATATGCATGTTTTGTAAACAGAATTGGAAACACATGCATATCTTGTTGGTGTGATACACTAATGACAGAAGGTCTGTATACTGAAATGCATAATAATGTAGCAATATAGTAGTATTTTATTTTGTGGTTCATTTTGATGGCGAGTGAACCTTTTTTCAATATACTGAGAATTCAGAGGACTTTGGACAATTTTATTATGCATTCAGACACTGGTAGCATTGTTCCAACAGCTGGTGCTGGTGGAAGAGGTAATACTGCTTCTGGTTCCAGTAATTTCATGGATAAATATGAACACGAGAGAAGGAAAAGAGTGGAGAATCCATTTGCCGCAGTAGGCGAATCTAATTCTTCTTCATCCCTATGTGGAGAGTCAGGAGCCTCTTTGGATAAACTCGAACATTTATCACATAAAGAGACTGCAACTTACTTTAATATGTTAGGTCTACAGAGATATATAGACCTTGACATTACACCTAGGGGGCTGAGATTCTTCAAAACCCCCTCCACACCTTTTGATATGTCCAATGAAGTAGAGGTGAACTTTTCTAAAAAATGGTTAGCTGCTGCACATCGTTGCACTATAGAATGGATTTCCATTCTGTTAGAATGGGATCGTATCAAACAGAATATACTGAGGGGTGAGATTAAAGCAACACATAATAATTTGGTTAAGTTACTTGTTCCTGAGCACCTGGAGAGACAACTATCGGATATCAGTCAAAGATTGGAAAAATATGAAAAAGAATTGATTGAACATAAAACCATGAAGTTAAAGAGAGACTTAAAAGACTATGAGGGAGGTCATGCTTTTCTATGGTATAAAAAGGATCGTTTTACCTGCAAAAACAGCTCTGCTTCCTTTAAGAAATCTCTCTTATCCTCAAGGGGCGTGTCATTTGTGTCAGACGTTTCTGGAGTATCTACTGAAGGAGAAGGAGAAGAACAGTTTCCACATTTGCCAGCTGCCCCAAACCCCTCAAAATTGAATAATGACTTTCGGAAAGAGAATAAAAAAGAAGAGGGGTATAATGATCGTAAGAGAGGGAGATTCCAGTCGGAAGCCAACAACAGTCACGATGGAACAAGAAACTACAAGAAAAGTAAATGGTATTAAATTGACTTTGAACTCTGTAGTGCATAATGTTTCTGGTGTATCTTTGACCGATACTCAAGTTAAGTGCTTAATTATTGCTTAAAATATATACCAACAATGATGCCTCATCTTTACGAGTTAAAATGTGATGTAGTCAGGTTATCTTGAAAATTGCATTTAGCATATTTTTTGCTAATAAGAATGAAAATGATTTGTTTAATGAATATTGAAATGATAGTAATGGGGAAAGCTGTTATTCCTGTTTATCTGACCATGAGGAGACTGCTGATTTTGATGCTGATATTAATGCATATAGTTTGTTTGATATTAGTAAAATAGAGTTTAAAAGTTATTTTATTCCACCATATCAACATGAAGCAATTAAACATTTTTCACATATGTTGAATTTTGCTATAGAAGATGCCTATAACAGTTTTATGCAGAATAAAAATTATGTTAAATATAATTTAAGTGCTCAAGAATGGAAGGAAATCCAATGGTTAGCTAGAAATGAGGAAATATTAATTAAGCCCTCTGACAAAGGGGGTACAATAGTTATTATGAATGTTGAACTGTGCTTTAATATGTGTATGCTACATTTGAATGACCAACACACATATAAAAAAGTTGTAGAAATGATATCAAAAAGCTATTGTGGAATTTGAGCTACTTATTCAAAAGGGTGTGGGACTAAAATATTTTTCTCCTGCTGATATGGAAAGGAAATTTAATCCACAGGATAGTGAGCTAGCTGCTTTCTACTCCCTGCCTAAAATTCACAAAAATAGTGTCAACCCTCCTGGTAGGCCTATAGTTTCTGCATAGAAATATTTTTTGTCTAAAATCGGTTTATTTTTACATGAATGTATGCTACCTTATGTGGTGAAGTTGCCCAGTTATATTAGAGATAGTTCTGATTTTTTGATGAAATTATCAGGACTTCAGTGGTCCAGTGAGATGTTTTTTATTAGTGTTGATGTTGCTAGTCTTTACGCAAGCATTCAAAGGAAATTTGGACTAGAAGCTGTTAAATATTTTATAGGTGAAAGTCCTGAATCATATTACATTATGGAACTACTAGATTTTTGCTTGAGTAATGTTTTTTATGTTTAATGATCATGTTTATAAACAAATACAGGGCACAGCAATGGAGACATATTTTGCCCCCATGTATGCCAATTTGATGATGGGGCTGTATAAATTGCAATATTTATACCATAACACGTTCTTTAAGGAAAATGTGGTCAAATATTTTAGATTTATTGATGATCTTATTTTTATTTGTGCAGGAGGGTTGAGTGAAGCCGATAAGTTTGTTGCGGAACTGCAGAATAGTAGATTTAAACATCTTTTTGATGGCCTACTGGTAGGCAGGCATATTACACTCCCAGATTTAAATTTAATTTTGGAGGAAAATAATGTTCTTCGAGCATCAGTACATAGAAAATCTGAAGATGGCAACCAGTATTTAGAGGGGAGTAGCTGCCATCCAATACATACCATAACTTGCCTTCCTTATGGAGAGTGTTTAAGATTGAGAAGATTGTGTAATAATGACAGTGATTTTTATAGGGAAGTGGACACAATGTATGCTGTGTTTACATCCAGAGGTTATAATAGTCATTCAATACAGGTGGCAATAGAGAAGGTTATAGCTGACTCTTCTGATAATGATAATTATGAGTGTGCTAGTAAATCATATTAGAAGGTAGGTCAGAAAAACAATGATAGAAGACACATTTATTTTGTCTCAACATATGGAGCCTTTAGCACCATTTTGATTAATTTGGTGAAATATTACTGGAAATATCAATTAAAATCAACATATTTAGCAATGGTAATTTCTCCCCACTTAGGTATTTCCTTTAGAAGAGGTTGAAATTTAAAGGACATCTTGGTGCATAACTATTTCAAATTTCCCATTTGTGTTAGAAATGGTAGTAATGTAAAATGAAGGACACATATTCTTGTGGCCATTGTAACATATGTAATTATGTAGTTAGAACTTTTACACATATAAATGGTCAAGCTTATTACCGTAGTGAAAGGTACACGTCTGAGACTGAGGGCATAGTGTATGTCTTACAATGTCCTTGAGGTCTTGTATACATAAGGGAAATTAAAAGGAAATGTAAAGTAAGGCTCAAGAAACATGTTAAGAATATTATTAAACAAAAAGAAGACAATCCTATGGTTAAACATTTCATGCAATTTCATAACTCTTACCCTGAGGGCTTAAAAGCCTCAGTTGTTTTTTATTCTGAATATTTGTATAAAAGTAAGTTATTATATAAGGAAAGCATTTTCATTTTGAAATATAACACTTTATCTCCTTCTGGCCTCAATCTAGAATGCAACTGGAGGTTGTTAATTTAATATGTAACTGAATGATTGTTTATTAAGTGTATTTAACTGAAAGTGAATGTTTTACTAGTTTGTACTCCTTGAAGGCTTTGCCGAAACGCTGGAGGTGGAATAAAGTCTGGATCTTTGGTTCCTGCTTGTTGTTGTTATTTTATAATAATGTGGGAAGACTGTTGTATTGGGGATTGTGCAAACATTATAATATTGAAATGTCTGAGAAGTATTGGAAACATAATTCATAAAACATTATAGAAAATTATGAAGTTTATATCACATGGGATGACCCATTACCAACAGTTCAAAATATAGATGCGAGAAAACCAGATATAATAGTCTATGAAAAGAAGACAAAGCATTGATCACTGAAATTGCTACATCCAGTGATTAGTTTCTTATGTACAGAGAGACACAAACTCATAAAATACCAGGATATGCAAGCAGAAATGAGGGCAATGTGGAAGAAGGATACCCAGATAGTTCCAATAATAATAGGAGCAGTGGGTCTCATAAAAAAGAATTTGCAGTTCTATTTAAATATGTACTGATACATGTAACTCCATATGAATTGCAAGAGGAGTCTGTTTTGGGCACATTGTGGGTGCTGCAAAGAACATTTTTGGCTAACATTAAAGATTAAACAATACTAGTTTCATGAACTTTAATCATATTTTGATGTAGGAGTGGAGTCCATTCCCTTCATGTATAATAAACCCAAAAAATTAAACCCAAAGAACACCAAGTGCTATAAAGCTAGCAACAGAAGGGATACAAGCAGGTTTACTTTCCATTTTATTCACGTGGAGCTTGGATTTAGTTTTGTCTATGTGCTGTATGTAACCTGGGTAGGTATAGGGTATAGAAGAAGAACTAAGCTCAGCTAAGTGAAGACACAGCTAATTATAACTAAGAGTGGTTTAGTGCAGCCATGCAGACACAAATGCATACACATACATGCACAATCACATGTGCACACGCATACACACATGCACACGCACTCTATGTGAGAACAACACAGCTGGTACAGCAGTTACTACAGCAATAAGGAGATTGTGCTCAACTGGTAGCAATGCAGTAACACTGAGGGGCACAGGTCATAATTAATAGTGGTTCACTGCAAAAATGCCCACACTAATAATGTAGCAATGAAATTTTAGTTTAGCAACTGACAGCAGCCTTGATTATTTTCTTAACTCAGTGACAGTCTGATACAATTCTCTCAAGTTTTCTAATATTGAAATTAAAATTTATATCTTATTGGGCTTAGGGTTAAAAAATTTTGCTGTAAAATTAC
Source organism: Protopterus annectens (assembly GCF_019279795.1). Lineage (NCBI taxonomy): Eukaryota > Metazoa > Chordata > Ceratodontiformes > Protopteridae > Protopterus > Protopterus annectens. The sequence continues at coordinate 173,231,293 of NC_056743.1, read as the reverse complement.
CAGTTATGTGTCTTTTCTTACCTGATTTGTTAAGTGTTAAGAAATTCTTCAGCATACCTCTCAGCCTGCAGACATTGTAAATCAGTAAAAAGATTCTCATAAAGTGGTTACATCCAGGCAAAAGTCTGGGCAGCTAATTACCATAAAATTTCACACTTCTGACCTCCAGTAGGATTGTGGAATACTACTCCAAACACAAGTTTAAAAACTAAGATTAACAAAAAATATGGAAAAAAAAAAAAACTATATATAAGAATATGATCGAAGGCAGTGTAAAATCCGTAGACTTTAGTTAATAACATTGCAAAAAATCTGTCTTACTATGTCATTCATTTATACTTCTGAAAAAGTGAGAAGTAACATGTGGTCTTCGTTATTTAAATGTATTGATGCCAGTAGTATGTTGGTCATGTTGTCTGGTTTTCTGTTTACTAAACAGCTTCAAAACTGTGCATGAGATATTCAGAATATCATGTGAAGAGGTAAAATTCAAGCTTGAAAATAGAAACATACCTCAAGAAATAATTACATAATGTGAAAGAGTGAATCAACTGTGAAAGTAACTACATGCCTACAAATTTAGCTACAGGTAAGTGGCCTGACCAGGAATACTTTGGTTATTGGTGAATCAGTTGGTTGTCAGATGGTCACGACACTCTCCAGACTTGCAAAGAACAGGATTGCCATCAGTTGTCTTGCAGGAGCAGGGATTACGGACATCACCAGGGCCATATATGCCCTGAAGTGTCCAAAATATGCATATGATCTTGTTGATGCTCTTGTTGGGGTTAATAATTTCAGATTACTCATCTTTAAAGAGCTGCAGAGAGACATGCTGGAACTCTTGTATGTTCTTAGGGAGGGAAAATATCTTGTGCTGAGTAATTTTCCGCTCTTACCTTGAATGATGCCTAAGTGTAAATCAGCCATCCATGGCTTTAATGACTGACCATGAAAATGGAATCAATAGGTGGTGGGGATCCAATCTTCAAAAGCTTGGAGAAGCACCGTAGGCAGACCTTCCTACTTTGCCAGAGATGGGATGTGCTTTCCTTTTGAGGATGTTTACATACTGGCAAAAACTTTTTTAGGCAAAGTGAAAGTATCAGACATTAAATCCAGACAAATTGCAATTTACCAGGTTTCAGAATAGCCGTACTCAACAGAAAAAGACTCAGAGGTAAAAATCTGGCATGAGAACTATTCTTTACCTCAAGAGCATAGAAATTTGCAAGGGTACTGAATATTACTTCCAGTGTATGGAAATTACTACTTTTACTCTGGGGTTCACTCATTTAGGACCACTAGGGGTAATGTGGACATACCCTGATTTTATTAGAGATCTCATGCATACTTGAGTCATCCCAAATTGCCTCAACATTGACTTAATACAAGTCCAAACACTCTCAATAAATAAATTATTACTTTATCAGAAAGTACAGGTCCCTGTATGTTTGTGTAGGAACATATTGTATACCTTAAAATGCTCTGCCATATGGAAATCAAATCAAACACTTTTCTATTACGTGATTTTAATTACTCAAATATCATCTGGTCCACTTACACGTTCAACAAGTGCTAGGCCCACATTTTTCTTTATATCATCATCTCTCTATATCACAGGACCAGATAGTTACTCTCTCTAACGGATCATGTCTAAACTAACTCCCCTGACCTCTGCTCCACTCCAAAAGTATTCGCTTCTCTAGTTTAATCAGACTATTTAGCCATTTCCATCTGTCTACTCAGCCCCAATAATTCATGCATATTCAGGGACTTCAGCAAAATCAACTTAATGCATTTCAAAAACAAAAATGAACCGTGGCAACCGTGCTTAATAGCTACAATCCAATTTATTATTATATTATATTATATATTTATAATACATTGGATTGTAGCCATTAAGCACAGTTGCCACGGTTCGTTTTTGTTTTTGAAGTTTCAGTTTTGTTTTTTGTACAACTTAATACATTTCATAGACTATTTCAAAAAACATAAATGGTCCAATCACTCCAAATCCCTGAACACTGAGACTTTAGCCCTAACTAAGGAATTTTATAACATGCTAAACCACTGTAGAGATGAAACCATCCCCTTCTATCATTAGCAAATCAATATATGTTTCAAATGTTCAATTTTGTGGGATAACTGAATCAGCAAATTGAATACCAAGAAACATAGGCTCCTAGCCTTATATTAATTTTGTTATCTCCCAGCTCATAAAACAAAATTTAACCAAATTAGTAGAAAACTCAACAATATTATAAGTAGCAGCAAGGCTGCCTACGAGTGCAAGACTTCTAAGATGGTTGCATACTGACTAACAGCTTAATTTCAACTCTCCCAGAGTGAAAACAGAAACTTAGAAAAGAGAGGCAGTGAATTTGTCTTTTCATGTAAATTTCAGTTACTAGCTAGGAAATGCACTGCCTGGATGCTAGCAAAGAAGAAGTTTAGAGAATCTGAAAGAAAATCAACCTCAAAAGATGAGGAGAAAACACGGGATGGGATGGGAAGAATCCTGCAGCTCTTCAGCAAAAAAGCCTATCAAGCTCCATTTTTGGTGCAAGACATAACTTCTAGTAATCTAGCGGAAAAAATAAGTTGAATGTGCTCAGAGCTGATTAAAATAAATGAAACACTGAAGATGTATGTCAACTCAAATAAGAAAAAGCTAGAAAAATAGAAGCTTTAATATTCAGATGCACTGATAAAACTACAAGAATTAGAGGTCAAAATGAAGGAAAGGCTTACTGAGAATGACATTGCTCCAGAAGAAATGTTTCAAAAATGGTAGAATTAGAGGACAGAGTATGTACGGAAAACCTGATATTTTCTGCTGTACCAGAGAAACTGTAAGAAACAGGCCATGTTAATTTTATGAAAGCACAAATAAGCAAATGGACTGCAGATGTTGTTAACTGAAAGGGAAGATCATGTATATGCTCACAACCTGGCCATGAGAAAGCAGCTAAGACATGTATTAGTAAAGGTGCAATCCTTCCAGCAGAACGAGTTGACTGACAAAACTGTGGCAGAAGGGCAAATTACTAAAAGTTGGAGACAGTGGAGTGTTTGTGGAAAATGATTGCTCATTGTACACCAGGCAGATGAGGAGCAAACTTGTTTTGGCAATCAGGGAATGTTGAGAGGCATGTGTGAGATTCAAGCTGCTGTATCCAGCTATCTTCAAAATATTTTTTTCTAGAGGACCAAAGTTATTTTATGATGCAGAATGGGTCTAAATCACTTCATAGAAGTGATGCTTTAGCAAATGGCATTTCATTGGAAATGCCATTTATCGAATTCCACTCCCTGTTAATTATATATACCAACTCTGAGATTGCACTACAGTGAAGAAAGGGCAAATTTCCTGATCCTCAATGTACCGCAATCTCAGTATGAACAGTTTGATGAATGACATGTTTGGTGTAAGTGCACTGAAAATGCCATTTGCTGAACTGATTTTTCACTGAACGGATGGTGACCCATGCAGAACAGGCTAAAGAAGAAATACAAATGTTTTTCCAACAACAACAAAAAGAGCTATTAAACAGACAGGGAATCTGATTTTTACTCTTCTGATAATAAAGCTCATAGAGAGACCTTTCCAATGAAACCTTTTCCAATGTTCCAAAGGAAAATGATTGAGAAACAGAGAAAAGCACAGTAGTTGACTTGAAGAAATGGGAGTATGTTAGAAATGAACCAGCGACTGGAGTTGTGAGATGGAGATCAACAAGAAGAAAAGCAGCAACTCAGAAATTAATGAATAAGTGTGGGATTACAAAGCATCAATCACATTTGTGAAATATGACTGAACAAGAAAAACTGGAAATATTGGACTTTTTGACTTTGTTAACTTTAAGGGACTCCAAAGCATTTGCCCTACTTCAAGTCATTAATATTTGGAAGAACATTAAAGGGAAGGGAAGAGGAGGGAAAGAGGTAACTATAAATAAAACATTATTTTTCATAACAGTATTTTTATGAAACATTTCATGGCATGAACTGCATATCATATAATAAATCATTTTCCGATATTTTAGGGGTTCTAAGGATACTACAGTAAACAGGTGTTCCCCTTTCCTATTATTCTTTCTTCTTTCTTTTTCTCTTTCTTTCTTCTCGTTTTAAGAAATGTAGGCATTGCAATGTAAAAAGAGAAGAAAGCCTGGACAAAAGCATATTTAAACAATAGGCTATAATGATGGGTTGTTTAGGTGTGGGATGGGGATATAAAAGTATAGAGATCATTATACAAGTAGAGATGCTATGCTTTTTCTTACTTTTGCAAAGGTGGAGATGATTGAATTACGGCCATTGGCCAGTGAATGCAAGTAAATAACAGGGCACTAAATGTAATGAAAAGTTTTACTTTAGCAAATATATGTTCACATTGTAAAATGAGAAGCTTGTGGCAGAAGCCAACTATGCATCTGTTTTTTTATGGTTCTATGGAGACAAACTGATAAGAGGGCAATACATTTTTAGGCTAAAAGTTACTGTTTCCTGAAAGCATTTGAGTTGTTTTCTACATCTGGGAAAGGACTAAAGCTAAGACAATAACAGACAGCACATAGTGTAAATAGAAGCACAGGCTGTACCATGTATCTTAGCATGGATAACTTTAATTATAGGTCAGTTAAAGCCTATGAGTGTAGGTGTCAATCTGGGACAAGTGTTTCTATTGGGGGGTTAAACTTCATTAGATGAAGGTTCACATAGTTTTGTGTGCTTGTTATGGGGATATTCTGAGGGTGTGTTTGTTCTTTTGTTTGAGGGTTTTCATTAAAACAAAAAGTCTTGTAAAATGTGACATAGGTTTAAATGGAAATGACTGGAAATAACTGTATAAAATATCAACCTGTCCTATAGTAGTGCCTATAAGTAACACAAAAGTTGAAAATAGAGATTTGAAAAAGCTGTTATAGATAACAGGTGGGAACAACTTTGTATCACAATGGCAGCACTTTCCTTATTAGCTTCAAATGTGAATGGTCTCACATCTATATATAAAGAAGAGTAGTGAACTATATTAAAATGCATAGTGCAAATAGCTATGATGCAGGATACACATTTGGAAAGAACTGATAAAGAAAGGATTGTGTTAGGAAAATGTGTAACTGCAATGCAATATGTAGGCTTAATGTATTGAAATATATAACTGCAATATGCAGGTTTAGTGCATTAAGGGTTAAAAGGAGTTAATACATTTATTCTGCTTATTCTGTGTGAAAATATGCAGCTGCTAGAAGCTCTGAAAAAAGAACAATGGATGTCTGTAAATCCACCATGGTCAGCAGAATGTGTATTGAGGCCAGGACTGTACCTTGAATGTATCATATCAGAACTAGAGAAAGAATTGTGAGAAACTAAGGAAAGCTGAAACAAGCCCAAGGCCAGGTTGTTTTTCTCAAATATGTTTTTGCAAGACAGCAATTATCTGACCATGTCAGCAGCAAATCTAATAATTGCATCTTTCTATGAGCTTGCAGAAAACTGTATAAAAACTGTAGGCTGAACTATGGGAAATCAGACAAACCTTGTACCTACATGCTTTGTCTCCTTGCTGCAAGTAATAAAGGGTGCCTTGCTTGAACCTAATATGCATTGATCTTTGTGTTTTCTTTTACAGATTGCAGAATGGTTATTCAGCAGAATATATGGGACAAAGGAAAAGGTTGGTACTTATATTAATTGCTAGAGGAGCTCCAATAGGGATAGAAGAGGAAAAAAGATAATAATGATAGATTTGTGGTAGTAAGGGGTTATTGGCAAGGGAGGAGGATTATGCTGGCATGTATTTATATTCCACCTAAAACTGCTACAATGAAGGTTTAGTCAATTTTGGGAGAAATAATCAGCTTTCAGCAGGGATTATTACTTGTAGGTGGGGACTGGAATTTGATTTGTACCACTGAGGATGTATTTGTAGGACCTAGAAGGGAAAATATAACAAACGAGGGTATATGTTTGAAGAAATTTATGAAAATATTTAGCATGGAAGATGTGAATTCAGTAGTAGGAACTGAGAGAGAATTTTTATATCATTCCCCGAGGTACAACATCTGGGCTTTGCTAGACAGAAATTATATTTCACAAGAGTATGTGCATTTAATTGAAAGTTTTGACACACATTCAATAAATATCTCAGATCATGCAGCAAAAATAACTAAGGTAAAAATGTATGGTAATAAAGTTAAAATGAGACACTGTTACTTCCTCACCAATCTATTAAAGGAGAGGAATTTAAGGAATGGATAGTGGAAATTATATTGGAGTTATTAGGGAAGATAGATGTGTCTTCAGGAGGTACAGCTAGGGAGTGGGCTAAAATGAAAGTGGAGTTTAAAAATTGGGTACAAATAAAAGAAAAAGAGAAATGGTTAAGAAGTAACAAATTATTTAGAGGGACTGGCAATGGCTAAAGTATTGCAGAATAAGAGAAATCTCACAGAATAAGAAGAAGCACAACTGCAGAGTGCTAAAGACAAAATAAGGGACTACATCAATAATATGCATTAATTTATAAAGATTGCTATTAAATAACTGATTTTTGATAATAAGTCCAGAGTACAACATGTTCTAACACAACTACACAGCAGAAAGTAGAAAGGTCTGTTGCCAAGTTTATGGAGCCTATAGCAAGGAAAATAACCAGATGTCCTGTAGATGTAATTTAAATATTTTACAAATTTTATGAAAATCTGTAGAAAACAGAGAAAATGTGGAAATCAAGAAAAAGTGCAAATGGAAATATTTATGGAAGAATTAAATATGCCAAAGTTAGTGGTAGATGAGGGTCAATTATTAACAGTTAGGAAGAGAAAATGAGATAAAAATGGTGATACATAACCAATATACAGGAAAATCTCCAGGAACAGATGGTATTCCTGTGGGAGTTTGGAAGCTAGGAGGGAAGAAAGTGATAAAGATCTGGAAGGTTTAACAGTATATACAAGGAGGGGAAGTACCAACATCATGGAAGGAAGCTGTGGTGGCTATAATACCTTAAGACAGTAGTGACCCATCAGATCCAGCTCCATATAGGCCTACTTCAATTCTAAGCTATGATTGTAAAGTTTTTATGCTTATAATGTCTAAAAGGGTGTAAAGGTGCTGCCAGAATTGATAGATATGGATCAGTATGGTTTTGTGGAAGGGAAGCAAACATTTGACAACATTAATTGAACAATAATGATCCAGAGGGAAGCTGAATGTAAGAAAATACCATTATTAATGGTGGGTCATGATGCAGAGAATGCATTTGACAGAGTAAGGTGGGATTTTATGAGTAGGATAATGGAAGCATTTGCATTCCTGACACAATAATCAGATTAAATAGAGGATATATGAGGTAAAAATTAAAGTGGGGGGTGGTCTTCTTCTCTGATAAGTTCTGTCTGAACAGAGGAAAGAGGCAGGGATGTCATCTGTCTCCTTTGTTATCTGTGTTATATTTAGAACCATTGACAAAGAAAATAAGGGACTCAGAAATTCGGTGATATAACTGATATGGTAATCAAGAAAAGTTGCCTTTATTTGCAGATGAAATTATTTCGTACCTGATGAAGCCAGAAAAAAATCATCTGAGTGTTGTGGAAAATTCTGAGACAGTTTCAAGACTTGTCAGGATAAAATATGAAGATAAAACTAAGGCTATAGCTGTAAACTATGTACCCATGCACAAACTGATTCAGGAATACTGATACTTATGGGGACATGATAAAATGAAGTACTTAGGAGTATGGGTTAAAAGGATTCTGTTATGGCAGCTAAGGATGTGTGGGCAGATACTAAAGAAAAGTTAATAGGAAAACTGAGGAACTAAAGTTCTTTTTTATGGATACGGATAGCAAGACACAAGCAGTAAAAATATTTTTAGTCCCTTTAGTTTTATACACAAGTCAGGCATATCTTTATCAACCAGAGGAGAAGTTGTGGATAGCAAATAATAAGGAGTTGAAGGGAATTTATCTAGGAGGGGAAGATGGCAAGTGTCAAATGGGATAAGCTGATTCTTCAAATAGAACAAGGTGGATTGGGATTACCTGATTTGAAGGGATATTTTAGAGCTACATAGTTAAGGTTCTTATAAATAGCACAAGCAGAAATCTATAATTCAAAGTGGAAAGGGGTGATGATGAAACAGAGGGTAAGCTCAATAAATAAGGAGATAGTCATATTTTAGATGCAGATCCTTAAGGAGAATAACAATAGCCATATAGAATATTATATTCTTAAAACAGCAAAATGTATTCTAAGAACTAAGCCAACATGGGAATGGAGAAAGGATATTCTGCCGATAAGGATGAAAGCAATTAAGGGTACAGAGAATAGGCAAGAGGGGTAACATTTACTTGAGAAAACTGGCAAAGGAACCGATGTCTTGGGAGCAAATATATAGAGAAGGAAAGGTAATAGAATGGCCAAGAATACATTTGGACTGCAGGTTAGATACTGCCTTCCCTGTCAAGGACTGATATCAGAGTATAGGCAAAGAGAAAAGGACAAGGGAATCCTAAGATCGCAGATATACCCCAGGGATTACCTCAGTGTCACTGATCAACAGAGGCACAGCAAAATAATGGATATAGTTCCCCATACTAAAGGGGTGGCGTAAGCCACAAAACTATGGGCTAGGCTTGTAAATGCCCTCGGGCAGATAGCCTAGTATGAACCTATGAACCTATGAACCTATGAACCTAAGTGAAAGACCACACTAGTAAAGTTTTAGCTGAATCTAGAACAGAAGCTGCTGTTGAAAAAATGGATTATTAGTAGGGCATATAAAATATAGCCTGATAACTATAGGAATCACTCCAAGGAGGTTAGGAAAGATTGGGAAGAGGGTGTGTATCAACAATTCAGAAAGAAACAATGGGAGGATATGCATGGCTCTTAAATATGCAACAGAGTCTAGAAGATTTAGGATTTTTCTTGGAAGTGTTTGCATAGGTATTTTTATAACCTGAGAAGACTCCAAAGAATTTTTCCTCAGGTAGATTGCAAATGTTGATGGTGTGATGAAAAGGAGGTATTTTTGTGAACTGTAATGAGTTGGAAGGCTTTAAAATTTTCCTACAGACTACTCTGTCAGGAATACTGGGTGAGAAAATTGGTGTATCTAAGGAAAGTATTTTTTTAGCTGCGACATAGGATCTGAATTACCTAAACATAGTAAGACTTTGCTAAGTTTAACTGAGGTAGCTGCCAAAAAAAAAAAAAACAATAAGTAGAAAATGGAAATCAGAGCCCAGACCAACTGTATTTGAAGTAGTGAATATAGTAACAGAGATAAAAGAATCAGAAGTTGGATCTTTAGAAAAGAGTAGGAGCAAATTACATAGAAAAATTCGGAATTGTGGAAATGCACGTAGAATAATGTTTTTGAGGAGGAACGAGGTTTCAGGGAAGGCAGAAATTGAGTGAGCTGTAATGTTGGATTAACAATGACAGTACAGAAGATTATATGTAATGTATAATGTTTATAACTGAGAATATGTCAATATAGTTTGTTGCCATTTATATAAATGTATGATTACTTATTTCATAAGTAATAATTCAATAAAGATGATAGAAAAAACAAGATAGTCACTGACACCAATAACAGCCCCAAATCATTTATTAGTTGTGCATGTAAAATCCACAGAAATACCCTACTAAGCTATGTACCCTTTGTAAATAGTACTACCAACACTTACCCAGAAAATATAGCTAAAAATCTTGGTTAAAATATTCAGCTCCAGTTTCATTCCACATGCTATACTTTTTGTCTTCCCAGACCAGATCAGGCCAACCCACTATCAATATTGATCAGGTATTAAACTCCCTCTCAAAACAAAACAAAAGGAAGAAAAAAGTACCTCACTTGGACCAGACAATATACAAAAATGTTTACTTGTAAGCTTAAAGTGTCACCTAGCCAAACCTCTCCTAAACATCTTCAGTCAAGGTCTCTCTCTGGAGGATATGTACCTGAAGAATGAAGAAATGCCATAGTCATCCCATTCCATTAGGGTGGCCGCTCTTTTGACTTGGGTAAGTATAGACCCATCAGTCCTACCTACCTTATCTGTAAAACCATTGACTGAATTACTGCTGAACTAATCAGTATGGTTATAAAAGATCTGCTGACTCTTGACCTTTCACATTTTGGCTTTATCAGGAGTAAATAGTTCCTTTTTAATCTGGTGAGCTTCCTTAAAATAGTTACTAAATGCCTAGATGAGGGATTTTCCTTATACACTGATTATTAGCTAAATTATTTGATACAATCACCTGTTGTAACATCATAAAACTAAACATCAACCTGTTTGTAGTTTGTTGGGTTGTTAATTGGCTGTCAAACAAAACACACTCAGTCAGAATAAATGGTACCCTCTCCAAAGGTAAAATGTAACTTATGATATCACTCAAGGTTTTGTCCTAGGCTCTCTCCTCTTTGGAATCATTTTTTTTTTTCGTAACAATATGCAAATGCTAATTGGATAGCTAAATTTACAGTGACTGCAAGCTAGAAAACACCCTAAACTCTCCATTAGATTTGTTAATACTCCAGCAAGGCCTTGAACATAACTAGGTAATTCCTTAATCACAGCTTCACCCTACAGGCAAAGAAATGCAGTATATTCACCTTTGGTAAAACTAGTGTTTTTTCATGGTATCACACAACTGGAATTCACCTTAAACTTGACAGTCTGTGATCCAGGATTTAGGAACTTACTTAGAGAATGAGCTGTCCTTAAATCAGAATATCTCAAATATTGTTAGAAAATCCATCTGCCACTTGTCATCTCATTTGTCATGGATTTGTGACTAGATCCCAGTCTATCCTAATTCCCGTTTACTCTACCCTCATTCACCTCATTAGAGAATATAATACTCCATTTGGCATGTATCTTTAAGCATCCCTTCCAGTTTAGAAATATGGTGGTGCTTTGTAACCAAAAGAATTATGGTTTAAAGAACTGCTTTTATTCAGATATACTAAAAGCCTGATCTTTATTTTCTGTAGCCTATAGATTCCTACAAGATAGTTTGCCCCTTGTCTTCTGAGCTATTCCAAACCATGCTCTCGGTGACCCTCTTTTATGTGGAAACAAAAATAATCCCAATTATAAGATGGGTGAAAGACCTAGTTCTATGCCAAAATGTCAACAAGTCATGATTCAAGGATAAATTTATCACCCAGCACCTCATTTAATTATTTAACAAGCTCTCTGTACATTTTAGGCAACATAAAACCTGAACAACATTCAAACTTCAATTAGATGAATGGATTGGATCCTGTAAATTCAGCTGCGACAAACAAAACATTATCACATTTCAGTCTGCCTTGTTCCTTCACTATTTCTCATTTCTTCCATTTTCTCCACTCTCTCCATATTTCCTTTCCTTCTAGCATAATCCAGGCTGGAAATCTATAGCTCATCATTTAACTCTTCCTCTAGCCATCATCTTCTGAACTAGTAGCTGACTTTCAATGTTTCCCTCCTTTGGCATTGTCGGTAAGCTGGCAAGCCTACAGTGGTTGATATACCTTTGGCTTCGTATAAACCCATGAACTTATGAACATGCTCAATTCAATCAATTGCCACAATCATTACCAGTTTAGTGGCATCAAGTGCTTACTGCATTGAACTGTACTTTATAACTGTATGCTTTTTTATTATTTTTGTTATTTTTTACTTTAATGGCTACTTTTCTTGTTATTTTACTGTACGTAATCTTTTTATGTATATTTTAATTAAATGATTACTGCCTTTTTGGTTTGGGTCATGACCGAAAAGGGTTCACGGACCAGTCCATTTATGTGGTTAACAAAGATTAAATAAATTAATTAAACTGGCTGCGAGACACAAGTGACTGACACTCTTATGTGGGATCACTAGTGCGCAACTTCTAGTTTTCGTCTTGGAAGATCAAAGTTGCAGTTTCCTGGGGATTTCTTTTTTTTTCCCTGAGAGGTAGCAGTCTTGGAGTTGATTTATACGAGAAGTAAAAGATTTGATAGCTTGTCAATGGGTGAATAAAACTGCATTATCAGCCAGAATCAAAAAGGCTTCAAACCTGGCTATACCATGTGTTTAATTCTATATGCACACACAAAAAGTACTTTTAACTCAGGCAGAGGACTTTGCATAAATATGAAAAAAAAGGCATTTAACAATGTAAACCACACCTTTTATTTCACTGTGTTCTGTAGGCAGCATGTTCCTGGTTAAGTATAATCTGGTAAACAAAACTTTCACTTAACTAAATAATCTATACTCAGCACACAGAAATCCTCGACAAAAAAGGCAGGTTGTAAAGGTCAGTGCTAGAACCACTTATATTTTTCATATTTGTTAATAATCTGACCTTTAACCTACCACATATTTAAGCATTATTTGCATACAAAACGATTGTTCAAAATAATTTTACCACAATTCCAAGAAGCCCTTTTGGATATCCTTTTGTGGTATAATTTTTTTGTCAGAAAAATTACGTCATAATCAATAATGGTAAAACAAATTGTATGTGTTTTAGAGATACACAAAAATAAATAAATAAAAAAAAACAAGGTAAGCATTAAAGCCCTCACGTTCCTGTACACGAGGTTTTTATTTTTATGCAAGCCCTCATGTTCCTGTACACAAGGTTTTTATTTTTATGCTACATGTTTTAACAGGAACGTGGTCTCTCTGTGCTAGCCTTTTATTCTTGATAAGGTAAGCATTAAAGATGACAAAGCTAGCCATGAGGAACAAATAGCATTCAGATGACTTGGAATGTCTTGACCCTTCACTCTCATTTAGTGCTCACACAAATACTGTAATAATTAGACTCCCTGAGAAGTCACTACACTGCTAAGAAACAAGAGAGCATTGCCAAATTTGGACTATATAACCAGTAGGAAGGATTAGTATACAGTTTACCTATATGTAGTTTCAAATTCAACTTTATACTGAAAATACAGTGTGTTTCCCTTTAACATACAAAGCAAACATGCAACAGTCATGTAGACTTGCATTTACACAGTAAACATAAGGGATCAGCACCACATTCCCAAAGAAAATAGAAAGTGGGTGTCAGTGGAATTAAAGGCAACCCAGCTACTATGCACACAGATACATGATTTTTTCATGATTACTGAAGAAATGGAAAGAGATGATCCCCTGTGGCGACCTCTAATGGGAACAGCCGAAAGAAAAAGAAGAAGACTGTCTTTTAGTAGGGTATAAACTGCATATATGCAACACTCAGTGTATCTTCCGCTCCCAAGCCAATAACGCAGCATCATTGCTAACTAGGCCGAGCACAAAGAACATTCCAGAACCTTGCACCATTTGTATATGGAATAAACCTCCAAACATTCTTAGAACTGGCATATTCAAATCAGGCCTATGTTTAACAACTTAGGTTATGTGCAAATATTTAAGCATACACCCATATGCAACCACTTAAGTACCTAAAGCACACACCCTACACCTGCAGAACATATGCAGTTATAACTCATTCAGTTTTCCATAATATACATTAGCAATAACTTTAAATACTCATAAAGGTCTAACCATGAAATTTTGCTGATGAATTAAGTAAATTGATATGTATGTTAACTGAATAATTGTAAAACAAGAATTTTAAAAATATCAATATTTCACTGTAGCAGTAAACATAACACATCTCGTATGAAGAAATAATGTTTGCTAATGGATTAGGTAGCCTGTAGCAATAGTATATATGAAACATTGTTTTGTGACTGTGTTAAGTGATGCAGGATGGGATAAAAATTTTGTATTTGTCGTTGATTATTAGATAATGTAAAAATGTAGTACTAACCGAGATTATAATGTACATTACTGTTTTCATTATAAACATTGTTCTGCACTATATATTATGCAGTATAACTTACTGGAAATTACATTAATCACAACTTACATCATGACTGAAAGAAGTCAGAAGATCAGCCTACCTGCCAACTTAAAAATAATAAATAAATAAATCTTATAAGTCAGGGCGGAGATAGCCTTTGATGGCATAATGAAAGGACTAAAATCCTTGATTGTCAGAGAGATATCTACTATTTTGATGGTACCAATGGAAAAACATAAGAAGAGAAAAAGTGGGGTAATAGCTTTATCAAGCCAATTATTTGATGAAGTAGTTACTTTAATTGCAGATAGTACTCAGAGCAAACATTTCACAGAGAAGGTAAAATAAGAGCAGTGGATTAAGGGTGTCACATAGGTAACTGAGAATTCACTGATAAGGACAGATTATACACACACACACACACACACACACACACACACACACACACACACACACACACACACACACACACACACACACATACACACACACAACTCCCCCTACCCCCAAGCTAGAGGTTTCCTAGCTAAATGGAAAAGGCTGTAAATGGGAAACTCAATGTAACTTGTCCAGAGGCTCTTGTTTGTTCAGGGTCAGTGATGCCAATGTGGAATGCTGGAAGTCTTGGATTCAAATCGCAAATGAGACATAATATTTTCCTTTCACTTTTGCGTATGAGTGAATCAGAAAGTACAGTGAGCTGTGCAGCAGCATAGGGCAGGAAACTTGTATTATTTTCTTGAGACTGTCCCTAAAATTTCATCAATATGGTCAATACATTTACACTCTGAATGCATTTCTTACCTCCATGTCCCTCTCAAATATCTTCTATGTATGCAATGTATAGGTATTTGGATGTATACCACATATTGTCTGTATACTGTTATTTTTGTTAGGTTCTGTTACCCCCCTCCCCTTTTTTTTTTTTGTTCTTGTTATTCCTCTAATTGTTTTTTTTGGGTAATAGTTTCTATTTTGAAGCCATAAATAAATAAATAAACATGGACTCGGTGTCCTAGTATAGTTTGTATTTTTATGATAACTGGGAAGCAATTCATGCACTGCAGCTTAGTTTTCAGTAAGTTAGGTGCAACCTCCAGCACACATTTTATTATATTTATTTCATTTTAGCAGACAAAAACAAAAGACATGGGACTAAATAGGTAATAACTGCCTTTTACCGCTTGCCCTATTGTTTTTTGTATTTCTTATAGGTTCATAGGTTCATAGGTTCATACTAGGCTATCTGCCCGAGGGCATTTATAAGCCTAGCCCATAGTTTTGTGGCTTACGCCACCCCTTTAGTTTGGAGAAACTATGCCCATTATTTTGCTGTGCCTCTGTCGAGCAGTGACACTGAGGTAACCCCTGGGGTGTATCTGCGATCTCCCATCCATTGGTCAAGATTCCTCTTGAACAAGGCCAGCGAGGTGCTCTGCCTCACATAAACCGGGATTTTGTTCCACAGCATAGGGAGTCTTTGGGTGATGAATCTATCCCTCCAGCACGTCCTATTAATAACCGTGTCGAGGTTTAAGTCTCCCGCCCTTGTGGCTCTGAGGGATCTAGATTTTTTGAGATGAAGCATGTTCATCAAATCTGGGTTTGACATGGCCTTGTATGTCAGGCATAGGTCACCTCTGAGCAAGCGGTAAGCAACTGAATATAACTGGAGTTCTTTCAGTCGGGCAGCATAAGACAGATTTTTGAGACCCTTTATCCTTTTGGTGAGGACCTTTTGTGGCCTCTCCAGCTGCTGCAAGTGTTGGGTCAGATACATTCCGAATGGGGCATTGTACTCGATCATTGGTCTGATGAGTGATGAGTATAGGGAGACTATGACTTCCCTTGATCTAGATGTGAATCCCTTCATGATAAGGTGGGCAATGTAGAAGGTCTTCCTAACTACTTTAGCAATATGAGTGTCGAATGAAAGGCTACTGTCAACCTGGGTTCCCAAGTCCCTAATAACTTCTTCTGTGTTCAGGGGATTGCCACCTATATGGTAGCTAGGGGTAACCTTATTTTTCCCGAAGGGTATGACTGTGCATTTCTTGGCATTTAACTTTAGGCCATGGCTCTGGCACCAGTTATCCGTTTTTGTGAGACCCTTCTGAAGGATATCTGTGTTGGATGTGTTTTCAACTACGGCGCCCAGTTTGTAGTCATCTGCAAACTTTGTCAGCCATAACCCTCCTGTGTTTGCTTGTACTTCAGAAAAGTAGATGCCAAACAAGAGTGGGCCCAGGACTGAGCCCTGTGGGACACCACTTGTGACAGGCTTTGAGTCTGACATGGCGCCAGCAACTCTGACCCTGTGGGTTCTGTCACTCAGCCAGTTTGCAACCCATCTTGTAATGTATGGGTTTACATTTAAGTTGATGAGTTTTTCAATGATACCCGAGTGAGGTATTGTATCAAAAGCCTTCGCCAGGTCTAGGTAGGCTGTATGGACTGCCTTTCCCTCGTCAATGGCCTTGGTGACTGTTTCGAAAAAGTCAGCCAAGTTTAAAAGGCATGATCTGCCTGTGACAAAGCCAAACTGGGTTGGATCCAAAGTCTGCAAGTTCCCTATGTCTTTATTTATGAGATCCATTATGATCCTCTCCATGGCTTTGCAGATAAGGCTTGTCAAGCTAATGGGACGGTAATTTCCAGGGTCGGTGGAGGCACCGCCTTTGTGGAGTGGGACCACAGTCGCTGTGCGCCACTCCCTGGGTACGTATCCGGAGGTGAGACTAAGATTAAACAGCTGTCCTAACTGTGGGTTTAATTCCTCATTGAGTTCATGGAGCACACAGCCGGGGACACCATCAGGTCCCATGGATGCTGTGTTCTTTGCCTTGGAGAGAGCAGTTCTCACCTGGGCGTTAGAGATGTTTGGGGGGCAACAATCATTTGGTATAGATATCTCTCCTTTAGGGGGGGAGGGGGGGGAGAAGTTTGCACTGAACCTGTCAGCCAGTATGTTGGCAATGTCTGTAGGATCAGTAATCTTCACATCATTTTGAACTAATTCTGAGCATATCTGGGAGTTTCCTCCAAGGTTTCTGACATAGCTAAAGAATGCCTTATGGTTGTCTTTAGAGTCCTTAGCTATTTTTTTCTCAAAATTAGCTTTGGATGATTTTATGAGAGCTCTTAGCTTTTTACTTATAGTGATCAGCGGTGTCTTACCTTTTAAGGATTTTGCTCTATCTTGTAGTAGCTTTCACCTTTTGTTGTAGAGTTTGTTTATGGCTGGGGTCCACCAGACTGGACGCTTGCCTTTGGTACAAAGAGTCTTTGTTTTGCTTGGGATTGCCTGATCCATGCAGCCCTGCAGGTGCTGGTAGAAGGCATTTGTAAGTGATTCAGCGGTTTGAGTAATGTTAACCGCCGGCTCAGGGGCCTTAAAGGAGACCACACTAGTCTTTAGAAGTGTGAAGTCGGCTTCGAGAAGTTCTTTACTGTGGTCTTTTTCATTTCGGTGGGGCGGATGAGGACCTCCAGCGAGATTAGTTTGTGATCAGATCTCACCAGTGAGGGGTATACTTCGCGTTGAACATTGTGCTCCCATGTTCGTGATGATGAGATCAAGTATGTTTTCTCCTCTTGTGGGGATGGTGACTAGTTGTTCCATGGCATTTGAGTTTATGAATTCCAGGAACTTTTGGGCTAGAGTGTTTGGGCTTGAGTAGTGTTCCCAGTCTATATCAGGGTAGTTGAAGTCACCTAGTATGATGGTGTTCGAGATACATTTATCCCTCCAGTGTTTTCAGGAAGGCCATATGAGGTTCCTGAGTTTGCGAGGGTGGCCTGTAACATGCTACAAATTGCAGAGCAGTCTTGCCTATAGTTAATTGCACCTGGATGGTTTCCGATGCATCGTGCGATGCCACCAATCTTGAGGTGTGGGTGTCCTTGATGAATATGGATACCCTCCTCCTTTCTCGGTATTGTCCGGGTTTTGGCGCCCGAACGCATGATATGAGGTAAAACCTGATAGTGCTGGGGTGCTCTCCGGAGCCTTGAACCAGGTTTCTGTCACAGCACAGACATCGATGTTCTCCATACTGAGAAGGGCCTCGAGTGCGTGCATCTTGAGGTTGAGACTTCTGGCATTGAGCAGCATTACCCTTAGTTTTTTTTCTTTGTTTTGTTCTAGGGTGGTAGGTTTAGAATTTGAGCCTTGCCTAAAAAGGCACTATGGGGTGGCAAGAGCCTTTGCCAAAATCCGGAATCCCAGGGGTGACAAGTGCAAGCCGTCCCTTGCAAAGCAGCGTGGCTTGTCCAGCATGTCATCCCAGGCAGACAGACATTGGATCCCCTTTGAATGACACCAGAGTTTAAACCAATTGTTAAAGCTGATCATCTTATCTCTGTATTGTGGCATCATTCTTGGTGAAGGTAGGATACTGCTCAAGGTCAGGGTCATACCTGCTTGGGCTACATAATCAGAGAGCTCCTCTATGTCTCTTTTCATGTAGTCCAAGGAGGTATGTCTCAGGTCGTTAACACCAGCGTGGACAATGATTGAGTCGTAATTGTACCTGCTGTTGAGAGACCTGAGTGCATGCGTTATGTGGTGGATTCTAGCACCCGACAGGCAGCTTACTGTGACCTTCTCCTTACTCAGTCTGGTGAGCGGGACATCAGTGTGTCTGACTATGGAGTCACCAATGACTAGTGTGTCTGGCATTGTGTTTGGCCTTAAGGGCTGTGACTGCTTGACACTCTGACTGTGTGGTCTATGTGTTGCAGGTGTTGTGTTCTGAGGTGGTAGTTGTTTGGGTGTCTGCTTTGGTGGCCTCTGCTGTTTCGGTAGATTTTTGATCAGAGCCTCCGAGTATGTCTTTGTGTGTTTATTTGTATGATTTGAGGTTGTGATGGTATTATGTGAGACTGGGTCGATAGTGTGTGTGGTTACCTTCTCCTCCTGTCTGGTCATACCAGTCCTATGTTGAGAGAGCTCAGCCTCCAGTTTGGCCGTATAGTTGCATCTCTCGCATGTATTTGTGTTTTGTGGGAGGAGGAGAGGGTTGTCTGTGTACATGAGGCAATTGTAACATTGCCTCAATATTCCCAGGTTCACCAGCTGAGCAGGAGAGGACATTAGCAACTGATCCCTAGACATGCTAGAAGGAATAGACAGAAAAACTTAAGAAAAGGTTCTGGGGGATGTGGGTGACCGAGAAATGGGGTTTGCTTTTTTGGGGTACTTTCTATAACAAGAGTGCTGTATCAAGGTGATAAGTACTGTAGGAGCAAGTGCTTCGCTATACAAATAGAGAATAGTCTACTTGGGAGTCAAGTAGAGATAATTTATAGTTGTAGGATACACTAAATAGAACAGTAGTATACTTTGAGGAAGGTAGTTTTAAGGGAAAATTTGAAGAGTGGACTTTAGGTAGCCCTAATAGTTTAAATCTGATTAACCGGCGCTGCCCTAGTGTGCAACGGCAGCAGCTCCGCGCTAAATCACGCTAAAGTGCGCTAACGCGTGCTTTATAGCAGGGGGCTGGGAAAAAACAGGAAATGACCCAAAATGGCCGACGAATTACTAGTTGCTGCTTCTAACCACTCCTCTGAGGACAAACAAGCAGCTCAGTACTCCCCACTCCCACTGGTGTAAAGAAACTACCTCTGGCCACACAAGAAAATGGAGGAACACAGAAACCAAATACAAAGCCCAGGGATCAGCAAAATCTGATCACTGGAACAACTAGCTAGGAAAGTTTAGGAAAGGAGAAATATTTTTTTTTTTTGTTTTTGCAAACAGACAGAAAAAAATGCAGTAAATGCTTTGTTTTCGACTAAATTGCTATCAAAGGCTGGTACACTTGAGTGTATTAGCCTGTTTGTTACTTTTAAGCAATACTTTAGCCCACAAGTGCAATCAACAATATAAGCTCACAAAAACAGGAAAATAAGGTAATAAAACAGTAATATAGGCACAAACTGTAGTCGAAAAGCTCAAAAGATCGAAAAATGCAAACTAAAAAGTTTAAAAAATACTTATGATCAAGAAAGTTGCTTTTTCTGCTCTCTGCTGGCTTAGGAACTCTGCAGGGGACCACGAGGAGCTATGCCTAGTTCTCTAATGCCAGAAAAGCCTGCCAAAGCGTGCTTTATAGCAGGGGGCTGGAAAAAACAGGAAATGACCCAAAATGGCCGACAAATTACTAGTTGCTGCTTCTAACCACTCCTCTGAGGACAAACAAGCAGCTCAGTACTCCCCACTCCCACTGGTGAGTAAAGAAACTACCTCTGGCCACACAAGAAAATGGAGGAACATAGAAACCAAATACAAAGCCCAGGGATCAGCAAAATCTGATCACTGGAACAACTAGCTAGGAAAGTTTAGGAAAGGAGAAATATTTTTTGTTTTATTTGTTTTTTTTGCAAACAGACAGAAAAAATGCAGTAAATGCTTTGTTTTCGACTAAATTGCTATCAAAGGCTGGTACACTTGAGTGTATTAGCCTGTTTGATACTTTTAAGCAATACTTTAGCCCACATTTATCTCCTGCTCCCTAGTAACCATCAGTCCTTACCACTAATTAGCTACATTCAGTTCTTGTAATTGGGGCAAGGCGTGATCATGACAGACTGTCATTTAGGAAGCCATCAGGGGCTTTCTTGTGATGGCCTAACTCCCTACCTCTAGTCACTGACTTACATGGTTGTTGATGTGAGTGCTTTCAATGCCAACTTCTTTAGGGAGAGCATACTTACTGCTGCACAGAATCTTCCTGGTAGTCTACTCTTTCTTCTAAGGTCAGTGCTTGCACAACTTGGCACAACCAAGCACACATCCATGCTTCATATGCTGTGTGCAATACTACTGTTTCATTTTCAAAAGCTGGCATTGCAGCACATTGGACCCCCCCCCCATGGATAGCCAAGTTCATGCTAGCTACTTACTACCACCCCAACTGTCTGGCTACTCTTGCATCCCATCTGCTAATGAACACAGATTTTCTGTGTTAGTCCAGGCTTCATCACTATATGCCACAGAATTTAATTTACTGTGCAGCTTTTTTCTGTGACAAGTTAATATTTCCTGGATTCATAGTGCATCAGGCATTATGGTATTTTGCACCCATTTTTTTGTCTTTATCTTCTTTAAATGTTCTTACAGAAAAAAAAGAGACTGCCCAGTTCATAATAGTTGCTTTATAAATGATATGACTATCATTCAACCATTGTTAGGCCACTTTCATAGCTATCTTCACCATGTGCATGTGCATTTGCCATATAATAGAACCCACCATCTCCCCTTCCCTCCCTCAGTCATATATATTAAGTGCAATGGGTACCAGCAGCAAGTGGTAAATGAATTGATACAGTCTACTAATCTTTCTTATTTTAATCAAAGCTTGTTTGTCCTAGTAAATGACTGTCTGTTGGATCGAACTGTCAAGTGTGTGTGTGTGTGTGTGTGTGTGTGTGTGTGTGTGTGTGTGTGTGTGTGTGTGTGTCAAAGTATTTATGAGCCAAGGAGTGACCTGAGGTCTAAAATATGGATTTATCTTTGGAAAAAAATGGTTCTCTGCAGCTTGGTGGAAGAACTCTTCCCTTCTGTTTGGTATATGTAACCACTTCTATCTGACCTCTTACTCTCACTCTCTCTCTTTAATATATGCATAAGTGTGTATATGTGTGTTTGTGTGTATGTGTATATATACACACTGTGACAATAGGAGGTACTACCAGCATAGCTAGCTGGAATTTTGTAAATAATTATGTGCAATTTGTGAATATGAAACTGATTTATAGAATATGCTTGTGTGACAAATGCATTAGAACTGTAAAACATGTTTATATCAAACTGATTTGTATAGGTGTTTGTGTTGAAAATGTATTTGTGCACTACTTATGTTTGAAATGTATTCACAGTGTGCTCTATAGGGGAACAGAAATGTACATGCACTATTGTAACTGTTTCAATGTATATGTTTTAACAGAGGAAACTGGAAGGTTAACCTCCATCCAGCAAACTTTAAAATATATCTGAAATTAAATCACTTTAGAGGCTAGGCCATAAAGATGCTATCTCACATGTTTCAATGGAGCCAGAGACACAAAGTCTGTGCCAGGAAGCTTTTTGTATTGTCTTTGGGGTGAACTAATTACTACTCTGGAAACATGGAGGTATGAACTTGTTTTATGACTTCCAGCACCTGCCACAAATCTGAGCAAAAGCCCTTGTGTATGTATTTTTACAGGTAGGTGCTAAATACTTCCAGCTTCCAGCAATGGGGGTTTGCATGGGAACTAGAAGTCAGAAGACCAGAAGTGATGTCATTCTGCAAACTATCCCAGAAGTAATATTTTAGATTTTATTTTGAGAAGTCTATTAGTGAGACAAAACATTCTGTATTCTGTCTCAGGCCTGACAACAAGAAGGACCATTCCCTACATAATCTGCCTTGCTAAGTAATTCTCTTAGATTCAGTCAGGAATATAGTGAAGCTTAGTTTAGATATTGCTTTACTTTATTTGTCTGTCTGTCCTTCAGTGTTATTTTAAATATTCCCTGTGATTTTGAACTCTGATGTCACTGTGAATATATACTTAGTATTTTCTTGTTCTTTTATTTATTATTAAATATATTTAAAACTTTCATTGTAGCTGATCTTTGTAGAGATATTTAAGTTATGATAGTATTTACATATTCATTTGGTGACACTATGTGGTCCACTCCTAATAGCTCTGCTCTTGGTCAAACTACCATTTATATTAGTATTAATTTCACTCAGTATATTGGGTATCCTTGTAAGGGTCTTAAGGTAGCTGGCAGGAGTGTCTGGTGGAGGTGATAACTACATTATTGTCTGGCCAGAAGGGGACATAGCTAGTAAATCTGTGCCAGCCTTTCCTGGGTGTGGTGTGTGTGTGTGTGTGTGTGTGTGTGTGTGTGTGTGTGTGTGTGTATGTGTGTGTATGTATGTAAATCAAATCTCCAAGAGTGTGTGTGTGTGTCAACCACTTGGACATGGAAATGAAGCACTGGTTGGACAGTGAGGGTGCTGGAGGTCTTGGCTTGAACAATCAGCTGAGATCTCAACTCTATAGCTGTGCCTGTGGGGAGTCTTATTAGGGATCTGGAGAAAGAGGGAGAAAGCAGCCCCAGACTGACTGTGTTCCCCATGTGCTCTTAAGGGAAATTGTGCTTGATTTTGCTTGATGCAGAGAGCTGCATCTGGAGATACTGTGTGTGTACCTATTATCACCGCAGTGAATGTCCCCATTGGCATCAATGGTGAGGATTGAGGCTCCTTGATTATTGGCCCAGAGGTGAAGGGTCATCACACACACATATGCCCACACACTTATGTATGTGTGTATATATATATATATATATATATATATATATATATATATATATATATATATATATATGGGTCTACTTTACATGGTCGACTTTTCACAAAGTCGATTTTCATATGGCCGAGACCATATGATCGACTTACAGAAAGCCGACCCTGTAAAATAAACACAAAAAACACAACGAACACTTACCTTAAAACTGTTAACAGGGGGTCAAGCTCCCCTGCACCCCCGTGGGGGGCTTGGCCTCCCACACCCCTCCTAACTAAAATATACCAACTCCAAGATCCACTACAGTGCGAAAGAGGGAAATTTTCCCATTACCTGTTTTACAGCTGGAAGTAGGCATTGGAAGGTACCTGTAGCCTTGAATTTTCTTTGGAGGACTGAGAGGAACTTTCTATTGGATTATAAGATAGCCTGTACCCTGGAAGGGGTCTAATACAAGTACTTGCATGCTAGCAGCTTGGCACACACTAGCTCACTGCCACTTACATGAAAAGTCAAGTGCTCTAACTTCCACTAGCCTGATCTTACTTAACTACTTAGCCCTCCCAATACCTGACTGTGTTGTACTGTATAACCCTACCAGCACCTTAACGCTAATCCTAAAACTCCAACCCAGTTCCTTACCCAAGTCCTCCCTTCCATACCCTAAAATTCTACATCCTTCCCCAAACCTAAAATCCCAGATTGCTCCCTAAACCTAGAAGTGTACTCCCTATCTCTACCAATAAAGTCTTCAGTTATGCCCTAAACCTAAAACTTTATCATCCCTCCCAAAATGTAAATTCCCTGATGGGTCCCTAACCCTAAACTCCATTACCACTCCCTAAACCTAAAACTCCCCATGCTGCTCCCTAACCCTATTCTCCCTTCCCACTCCCTAGCAATCCCCTCCTATTCCCTAAACCTAAATCCTCTAGCTGATCAGTGTCCTAATCTTTACTCCCACCCCTTCCCACTTCTTCCTTATGGCTTCCTCATTTACCTCACTAGAACTTAAATAATTTGTTCAGGTAATGTACAGTAGCAACTTGCTCAAAGTCTGTTCGAGTTTGTACATGAGAGGCAGCCTATAAGAGCTACAAAACTCTTGAGTCCCTGGGTTTCAGACAGTGGTCTTCAAGTGCATGGGGCTCAAATTGTTGTGGATGAACACCCTAGAAAGGCTGTATGGACTAAACACTGTTATTAGGATATGATTGGTTTTATTTTTGAAACTACAAAGACCAATGGGGTTAATATTTCAGTTTATGGAATTTATATAAACATAATGCCTCGTCTCTAGTTTCTTTTTGGACTTGGATATGTGGGATTTATTTTTCAAATATTTTGGTATCTTCAGTGCAGTGCCAGTGGAAAGCTTCTTAAAGACGTTTTACTGTAAAATTTTAGTCAGTGAGGCCAAGATAACTGGTAGGAATTACTCCAAATGCTGATAAAGTGTTTTCTGTTAACCATTAGCTCCAATAGATTTGCTTGGCCTAAGAATTCTATCTCAAGAGATGAAAAGGAGATTTATAGATAAAGGTGAGTGATCAGTGACTCACTATTACTATAATGTAGATTGGATAGCATCATGTTGAGAATGTTAGGAGGTACAGATGCAATACCAAAGCTGTAGCCATGCATGCTAGTTGTACTCAAATAAACGTGTTTTTTTACAACATCTATCTAGAAACATTATGCCTGATGGAACACATACATCTATAACTCTGTAAGTTAATTCCAGAGGCATAGATCCATACACAATATGCTTGTTCACAACCTTAATTTGACAGATATTATATCTCTTTTTAGATCTACCATTTGCTTTGTATTTTACCTCACACTTATCTTTTGCCATATTTAAATTAATATTTTGCTTCTTTACTGATTCTGCACTATTACACATAGGGCAACACCAGGCAGTGTGCAGGCACCCTATGATGGTGCAGCATAACCCTACCCAATAACAGATCCTTGAATCAATCCAACCACAGCTGAAAGTGATCTTTTTAATTTATGTGGCAACAGTTGAGAATGATATATACATTTCTTATGAGTCTAGAGGACAAAATTTTGGAATGTGTACAATTTAAGATATTATCTGGGTGGGAGAGTAAGCAACATGAAGTCTGAGTACAAAAACTGAAATGTTTGGCTATATGGTATACTTTTGTTGTGCCCCACACATGTGCTCATGTTGTCTTTTGTTCAAGTAAAGAAATTATTTCAGCTGTGGTTGGATTGGTTAGCATCAAGGAAATCCATTCTGGAATTTCAAGCAAATAAAAGAAGAATCAGTATTCCTTTGTAGCACTTGTCAAGAGTGAGAAGTGAGTAACAGCTTAGGTTTCATTTAGTTATGTACAGACTCCCTACTTCCATGTTTTATTACTTTATTTCAATGTAATTTTAGTGGGCAGGTACAACATGTAATTAATAGACAAAACATGTTTCCTCTGCCTTGCCTTTTTATGTTCTAATTTTTGTTATTCCCCAGTGACCCAGAATGGTCAGTATTTGGTAATTTGAACTGTTGTTCTGTCTGATTTTTTTCATGACTATATATTTTGTAAATCTTTATGCAGCAGAGAAAGCAGTAATCATTCCAAGGTAACAAACACTTGGCTATCACTAAACCTCAATTTTGGCCATGTTAAATATTTGCCTCCATTATTGTAGTATTTTGTTATCTCCAGTTTGTAATAACAGTCTGGGCTAGCAATGCTAAGTCATACATTCTGTTGTAGCTGCTTCATGAGAGCAAGAGGAAATTAGCCTAATTAGCCTGCTATCAAGTACAATTACCATTATATCTTCCATCTTTCCCCCCTTTCCTCCTTAGCCTTTCTTCCCCTGTCTTGTGTCTTCTTGAAAAACTTCTAGTTTCCCTCACCACTGCCAAATCCAATGTTCTATTGTATAAGCCAACATCCCTCTCTGTGAAAAAATAATTTTACATATCCACAGAGTAGATAGTCCCTGAACATATATTACTGACATATGAAAGAATAAGACTGGGGAATAAGAGTAAGTTCTGTTAGCTAGATCAGGTTCACTTTCAGATGGTGCTGTAGGGTACAGTTATTGTAATAAGGCTAAGGTACCAATTTCTTAAAGGAATGCTTACATATTTATATCCATCATATTCAGAATTAAAGTACATACTTTCTTAAAACAGAGGCAGAGACACACATTAACATCATCAGCAAACATGTTGGTGTATATGTATAATCACTAACACACACATGCACATGTGCATGCACTCACATATATAAAACTATAAAAGTTTCATTCTAGAGGTAATCTTCAGCAGCATTATGTGACAGTGAGAAAATAAAGAACACATTTGATATTATAGTTCTGGATAGTTTGGGATAGTTTGAAAAATAAGACAATACTGTATTTCAGTTCATGAACTTTCCCAATACTAAGCTGGCTCCTTAAGTGATCTTAAATAATTCGGGCATTTTAGGGATGGGGACCACAACTCTTGTGCGGTCTCACTAGCTAGTGATGTGCTTGGTTCTAGTCTCTGGTGACTACTGACAGTTTTGGATGATGTTCTGAAATGTTAAACATACTTGCTGTCATTTCAGTGGACTATACCTGTCAACATGTTAGTATAAAATATATGAAGAAAGCAAAAAATAACAGAGGGAAAAAGGCCCAAAAATAGGGACAGATTTTAAAATAATGCTCTAGTAAACTTAGAACATTGCTAGAATAACACGTTTTGCATTAGCATGCATTTTCTGAAGGATGTGAAGTCTGAAACTCAAATATATGTCATTATTTAATGAGTTCAGTCCTCAATAATTTGCTAGAAAACCACAGATTATATGAGGAACAGACCAAAAATATGAGCTAAAATGTAATGTGTCTGCTGACAGTCACATGTACAAGAATTCATTCTGAACAGATGTTTTCTGTTTCTTCTCAGCACTTTGTCATCTACAGTTTAAGTAACAAATGACCTTGGCTGCTCATGTTTCTGGAAAATAGCTGCTTCAGGTTGTTTCTCAATGGGACTCTGATAACTTCTCATCCTAACACCTTCCTTCCAAAGAAAAGAGGTATAGTGTGCTTAGTATAGCAGCATGATTGTTTTAGATGACTCTGTTTCGGTCTTTCTTGAACCTGATTTTAATTTTCTGGGGTTTGCAAAAAAGCAAGTACTGTAATATTTCCTTTAGTCTACAGCTCTTTAGTATGTAACCAGGTGATAGAGCAACATCTTGTGGTATAGTCTTATTTTATTCCTCTATTGCTACCTGATAGTCCATATAACAGTCTATTAACTCTCTGCAATATTTTCATTCAATGTTCTGAGGTTTGTACTGCACACTTACTTATATGTTTTTAAGTACATTTATTAAATTATCACAAGACATAGTCACACATACATTGATAGACAGGTCCTGATGGAGATATGAAAAGTCAGCAAGCAAAGGAGAGTAGTAGGGGGGAGGATGCCCCCCCCCCCCGTTATAGAAGGAAGTAGCAGTCCACAAAAATGACAAATATTGATTGGCCAAAGAAGAGCCATATAGAGTGGACTATTGAGGATAAAAAAGAAATTATGTATTGCTACTATTATGTAAAAAGCCCAGAATTTCCAGACACAAGATATACAAAACGATAAAGAGAGAAATTAGAGGAAAGAAAAATATTTCCGCAGGAAAAACTGTCACAAGCTTCAAATACAATTTTGCTTTCATTAATACAACAGATTTTTGAAAAACAGTATATAGCTCAAGAAATTTTGATCTCTTTGGAAAAAGAAGCCTCTGAGGATGTGAGAAAATATAAACAACAAAACCTAGAGATATTTGAAAAATATAAAAAAGAAATATGGACATGGGAAAGAAAGGGAGATTTGATATGGTGCAATATTTATGCAAAGGAGAAAGTCAAGTTAACTAATATAGAGAAGGCAGTCTCAAAGATATTTGAAGAAAAATATAGAAAAATATAGGTAAAGGCATCCAGATATGGAAAATTTCACAACAAAAAGATTAATAGCACAAAGATTTAATGTAGAAAAGATGATCAGTAAAGCAGAAGTTAAAGAAATAGAAGTTCAAGTTATGGAGTGCCTGCGAAGTGAAGGATTTAATGTAGAAGGTCTAAAACAGACTACATCACAGCATGATGGAGTGAGTCCCCAGAATAAGGAAAAGCAAGGAGATCAGGAAACGTGAAGAAGAAGTATGGACATGGGAAAGGAAAAGAGATTTAATATGGTGTAATATTTATGCAAAGGAGAAAGCAAAATTAACCAATACAATTACCTTAATCAAATCATATTTCTCCAACTCAATCAAAAATTCCCACATGATCTAGCTAAGCCAATACTTTTATTTTACTGATGGAAACTAAAATGCTATAAGCAGTTTAAAAATAGGGAAAAGTACCTGGACCTAATGGTTTTGCATCATAATTTTACAAAATAATTGAAACTGACATCTAACATTCTGCTACAACCTTTTAATTTTATAAATATGCACAGAATTTCTGACTCATAGTAAAGTTAAAAGTATTTTACTACATAAAAGTAATTCTAGCAAACTAGACGTTACTAATTATAGACCAATTGCTATCATAAAAATGTACATTTTACCAAGACTCTTATTCTTTCTCACATCCACAATCCACTCCATTCCTAAGACAATCTTTGATATTATACACTTAAATCTCTCAAAATGTATATAGTTCCCCAAATCTACAAGACTAGCATATAATAACCTAACATATCCCAAAGACCATTGTGGTATGAATTTCCAACTTTTATATTTATTACCTAATTATAAGATCTTCACAACTTGTTAAAGCTATTAATTTCAGTTCAAGTAAAACTATTTGGAATCTAACAAGGATACACCTTTGCTGTAGATGTATCAAAATTACAATTGTAATTCCCTAACAATTCCCTATTTAAAGACAAATCATATGAATAAACTAAATATTCACATTATTTGGCAGCATATTGGAATTTTCCAAACATTAATGAAAGTTTTAGATTTTGATAATGCACCAACCTTTTCCAGCCTATTCATATAATCCTAATGTATTGATAAATAATATTGTGATTAATACTAACTCTTTCCATGTGTTAAAAATCTATAAGATTGTGACTTTCTAGGAGGAAACAATCACTCAGTGTCACATATATGTGAGTGCCTTAAAGTATCTAAAAGCTATTTCCCAACTTTAAACATAATAAATAAGATACCCTACTATCGTTTGATCAAGTCACAAGCAGACAAAATTGATCTTTATAACAAATTAATTAAAGCTCTTTTAGTATAGAAATTGACATCTTTATCATATAAAATCTACTTAAAAATTAAATGCAATCTTTTACAGCTTTTAATAATTATTGGTATAAATATGAACTATCAATCAAAGAAAATAAAATTAAAAAGAATAATATCACTTAATAACAAATATATCCCTTTTAAAAATTATTTTATATGCAGTCTATCATCATTAATGTTTATATCACACCAGCTAAAAAAAAATCACACTTTAATAATATTCTCCCTAGTAATTGTACTCTTGTGGATTATCAAATGCTGATATCCTTCACATCTTTTGAAACTACTGCTTAACAAAAAATAATGGATTGTTGCCCAACAAAATATCAAAGTCTGTCTTCCAAGCCTGGAACCTATTCCATGGTAGTTTCCTATCGTTCATCTACTTCTGAAAAATAATCAATCAATAATCAATTTACTTCAGTTAAAATTTCTAAGCATTCTCTTCACTATGATAAAATTTTATATAACCAAAAAAATGTTATTCCATAACAACTGTGAATTGCTCTGAATTGGTAGAGTTAGTTGGAAAACATTTAAAGCTTTTAAGATTCTTCTGAAGCAAAACCTCAAAGCTAATACATCATTAAAAGCATGAAATTTGGTCTTAAACATTCTAATTTAATCATACTTTTATCTTTGCGTATTTCATTTGTATCTAATTATTACTTTCCTTATCTTTCCACCCGATTTACTATATTAATATTTTGATATTTCCTTTTAGTGAGTGTTAAACCTTTTCTCCTGAGTATTGCTTATTAAATTACATTGGTACTTTTTGTTAAAATATCATGCAAATATTGCTCATATTTTCCTTTTTTATATTTGCAAATTACATTCTGTGTCAAAAGTACATTTTCTGAGTAGTTTCGCTCATTTTTAGATTGGAATTTATAAGATATCTTTAAATAAAAATTGTTTAAAAAATTATTTTAGTGCATTGACCACAGATTGTCTTGTAATATTAATAAGCTTTACAGTATATAGTAGTCAGTAGTGACCAGGTTCAGGTTGTCTTGATGAAATAAATTGGTTGCACTGTTGTTTCATGGTTTGTGTGAAACTGAATAAACTAAGATAACCTTTATTGAATTATTGTAGAGATAAGCATTATATACAGCACTATTTTGCATTTCTTGCTGTATTTCTATAATCATTCCTGGCCAAGCTAACACAACACATTCTCTTTCTTGATACATATTTGTGTCAGTATTTCTTTTCAGAGTAATTAGCAGATGTGGCACTATCACTTGATCTGGTTTGAACATTAAGCCTTATACAAAACTAATTTATTTTTAAAATGACAAAAAAGGTGTTTCATTCTGTACAATGACTTTCTGTTTTGACTAACTTTTCATAGCAACTTCTTTAAGCATTTGCATTTCTGTATCTTCCTCAGTACATTGCTGTAAATCCTGAAGTTTCTCTTTTGGCTGGGAGATAGATAAAGATATAGATATATATGTAGATATAAATATAAATATAAATATAAATAGATAGATACAGATATATGGCTATAGATACAGATCTAGATATATTTTTACTAATGCATATGAGTCAATACTGTAAGGACCATTTATGTCAATGTTTTGAAATATTTATGCTCCTTCAAATGCGTTGACTAGGACTGCCAATACCAGCTTGCTCGGTGATGCCCCATTAACCCTGAACAGACATCCCCCATCCTGATATGACTCTGCCATTCAGCAGAGGCTGTGTCAGCAGAGCAGAGGAACAAGCCAGCTGGGACTGTGGTCCCTCCTCACTTAACATGGCAATGGCATGCCATCCTCTCTGCCTACACCATTAAACACCTGGACCACTAATCAAAATTGGATGGCATCAGTCTCACCTGAAATCCTTGAACAGGGAGTTTTATTTGATAGTCTGATGCAGTATTAGTTTATGAACGTTATTTTTAGTTTAATTTACAGAAGTAACCTCTTTAATTAACTTTTTCTTACAAATGACAGAAAAATGTAATAATCTTTTACATCTTTTGCACCTTCCACTTCTTGCCATCACAAGGCTTGGCAGTGATTATAGCTCATGGATTAGCTCAGTGTCTTGTTCACAACCTTAATTTGACAGATATTATATCTCTTTTTAGATCTACCATTTGCTTTGCATATTACCTCACACTTATCTTTTGCCATATTTAAATTAATATTTTGCTTCTTTACTGATTCTGCACTATTACATATAGGGCAACACCAGGCAGTGTGCAGGCACCCTATGATGGTGCAGCATAACCCTACCCAATAACAGATCCTTGAAGAAACCCACTGTGATGGTAAGTGATGCAGAGCTGCTAAAGTCTATATGTACTGAGAATATGTATTATAGTATTGCCACTTTAATCCAAATGTATAATATAGACCCATAGCTAGCTCATCTGGTACATTGGAGAGTTTCCCAGACTGGCACCACTTCAGACAAAAATTAAGAAAAAAAAGATCCTTCCAAAGTTGGAGACAAACTGTAACTGTAGTAAGCTCATTACTACAACTATAGCAAGCTGCTTGCTATAATGTTGAGCTCTGCAAATGCATTACTTGGACTTATTAAAAAATCTGTGGTATCGCCCATGGCTTTTTATATGAATGCTGGCATTGCACTTGCACCCCACTGGCAACTACTGATTTTGCCTCCTAACAGCTAGCACCAGGGGTGGCCCCCCTTTACCTCCCCATAGTTACAGTTCTGGTATAGCAGTGCCATTTTAAGAAATACTGTATCCCATAATGTATGATGTCTAATGCCTACTGCCAATTAATTCAACATAAGTGAACTATTATGCTGCCATTTTGTACAGAACAAAAGTGATCATTTCTATTGAAATGCTATTTTATCCTGAGTTTAATGACACTGCCATTCAACATGACTGGGTAACCATGGGGTGCAAATCGTGAAATAGTGTTAGAAATGGAATTTTGTCATGAAATAAAAGTGAGTGCTAGTGCGCATTCCACATAACCTACAACACTCATGGAGAGATAGGACCTCAGTTTAAACTATCATATAAAGGACGCCCTCCTTTATCTGACTCAACAAGGTATATGACAACAGACAGAAGCCCCAGAGTGGTAGAGGAAGGAAAACATATAAATAGGAAGGAGTCTGTTCCATATTAATTATCATCAACATGGTCAGACTGGGCCTTAGTTCAACATCATGTCTGAAGGACAACACATCCTTAAGAATGATGTGCCTCCGCATTATGCTATCCTGATGGTAAAAAAACAATGACAATGAGGATTGAGTGAGGTGTACAGCTATACTTGGTAAGTATACTTATAATTGCTATTATACCAGGACCCAAAAAAGGAAACACACAATAAATAATTCAATCAGCTTGCTCTCCAGAATGAAAATGTTACCCACTCAAGTCACATCAACCCAACAGTTTGTAAAAACTGTTTCTGAGAAAACCACATTAAAAATAAATTATTAATTGGTGAAAAAAGATTCCACACAAATGAATAAAATATAACTGCTTAATATTAAAAAATTCTAAGCACTTTTGTCCCTGCCGCTTTGGGACTTCATCAGAAGTAAAACATATTAGAAATGTCATTTCCTTAAATACAAAAATCCCAGTGATGAAATACAAATTTTTACTTAAAGTGACATCAGATGTGAAAGAAGGGTTATTGGAATTTTTTCCTATATCAACAATACTACACATTTTTTGAGATTTACAATAGAATATTCTACTAGTAGACTGAATTACTTGGATGTACAAATAACCAAGGATATTAATAATATGAAATTTGTTTCCAGTTTGTATAGAAAACCCACGTACTTGAATTCCTTGCTTCATTTTAGTAGTTGCCACACTCAACTGTTGCATTGGTGTGACTCGAGTGGGTGACACTTTCAGTCTGGAGAGCAAGCCGATTGGATTAATATGTGCATTTACAGTATATCTATAAAAATACTACTGCCTTTTACTGATGATGGTGTTAGTGGTGTCTGTATATTAACAGGTAACTTGCATTTGTCAGTGTGAATGCTAGTGGGAGAACTGACACACAGAGATATGCCTCTGCAACTTATATATATATATATATATATATATAGATAGCAACTCCAAACATTGCATAGCAGTAGGGAAGGGATGGCAAAGACCAGATTCTGTCTCCCTGCTGCATAATGATATCACACACAGAGACACTGGCAAAGGGCAAAGCCAGCAAAACTAAAGAAACTAATGTTAGATATTCTGAACATTCAATATAATTACCTGGACCTATGTGTGGTAAGCTACCCTGATGTGGCACAGGGGCTTGTCCCAGTGTGCCAACACTGCTAAAAAAGCCAGTCTGCATATCTATCATTTTAATTGCCACCAACTTGCACAGAAAGACCTCAGTTTCACATTTTATCTGAAGGGGAACACCACCTATACAGCACCCTTATGCTGTTCTGCTGCATGAGGGCATAAAATAATAAGCACCAGCTACACACTGGGAATTCCATGTTCCACATAAGCTACCACACGTGGACAGATAGAACCTCAGATTAATATTCCATGGGGCACTATGTCAACTCCCAGCACACTCATTTATACTGCTCAGCAGAAGTAGGAAGAGGCATTAGTATAAAACATCAGGATTGGATGAGGAGCACAATCTGCATAAACACTGGCATGAGTCAATTCTGTCCAGAGAACCAGCAACATTTTCTCAGGAGGATAAAAATTCCTTAAATTGAAACCTGTGTGCTGAGAGACAGCCTTACAAGACTATCTGAAAATATATAGAGCTGAGTATATTTTTCTGTATTATTCTGTATTATAGAGCTAAATTGTTGCTTAGATATCTGTTGTCTTACTGTTCTGCAAATATACAGAGATCAGTATATATATTTTTGGTTTTATAATTTGCACTGTGATTCCTCACATCTCTGTTGAAACTGTCCCCCCCCCCCTCATTTTCTGCCTTGTCTTCAGCTGATATAACTGTTTTTTATAGCTTGTGTGTTGCTTAACTCAAGGTTCCCTTAATTTGACCTGGTAATAACAGCCTGCATTTAAATTGAAACCTGTGTGCTGAGAGACAGCCTTATAAGACTATCTGCAAATATATAAAGCTGAGTATATTTTTCTATATTATTCTGTATTATAGAGCTAAATTGTTGCTTGGATATCTGTTGTCTTACTGTTCTGCAAATATACAGAGATCAGTATATATTTTTTGGTTTTATAATTTGTACTGTGATTCCTCACATCTCTGTTGAAACTGCCTTCCCCACCCCCCTCATTTTCTGCCTTGTCTTCAGCTGATATAACTGTTTTTTGTAGCTTGTGTGTTGCTTAACTCAAGGTTCCCTTAATTTGACCTGTTAATAGCCTGCATTTAAATTGAAACCTGTGTGCTGAGATACAGCCTTACAAGACTATCTGCAAATATATAGAGCTGAGTATATTTTTCTGTATTATTCTGTATTATAGAGCTAAATTGTTGCTTAGATATCTGTTGTCTTACTGTTCTGCAAATATACAGAGATCAGTATATATTTTTTGGTTTTATAATTTGCACTGTGATTCCTCACATCTCTGTTGAAACAGTCTTCCCCACCTCCCCTCCCTGTTCTTGGTTGTAGTTTAAATTTGGTGGCTTTTGCAGTGCCCGCCCCACAGTAGATTTGATCTAGGACATTCCCCCAGTCCCATCTCTTTACCGCATTCTACCTAATAAACCCTTTCTGCACATGCTTTTAGTCCTTTTTAATTTAATTACATTTTTTCAAACTGTGTGTGGACTAATATTGCTACATACTCAAGTGTGCCAGCTTGCACTGCATGTGAATTGTTTTTACTACTGTTTTTGCTACTTTTTTGAAAAAAAAAATTGTAAGCCTGTTTCCTACCTTTCCTGTAATTAGTGTTCAAGATACAGATTTGCTGTATCCAGGACTGTTTGTAAGCTTCTGAGCCCCCCAAGCCTTTCTGTGTTGGAGGGAAGCCTTGTAGCTTATCAGTGGGAGTGGTAAGCATTAGGTAACCTGTCTACCACATAAGGAGTGGTTCTGGCCCAGAATTTGTAGTTATTGGCCATTTGGGCGGTCTTCCATCTCTCTCAACTTTCTGATTTGAAGGCCTGCATTTGCACTTGTTTCTGTCCTGTAACTCCTGGGCCCATCTCATTTGCTCACAAAAAAAAAAAAAAAAAAAAATTGTATCTGCTTTTACTGTATTTGTGTTTCTTCCTACTTTATTTTGCTTTTGCGTCATCTTAAAAGTACTCAATTGTATTTATTACTGCTTGGTGTAACTCATTCTAAGCCTTTTAGTTTAAGCACTTGGGCTTCATACCAGTTGTTTTACATTAAGAAGGTTTGTGGTCTGCACTGTAGTGGCAGAACAGGTAGCTTACATCATTCTAAGTTGGGAACTGCTGATTGAGGGCTCAGTGTCTGTTATTCTAAAAGTGTATTAATTCTGGTTTAAGCACTTGGGCTTCAGGCCAGTTATTTTACATTAAGAGGGTTCGTGGTCTGCACTCTTGTGGGAGGAGAGGCTGGACTCTGCCCTTCTGAGCTGGTAATTTCTGGTTAAAGGCTTATAGTGCATGCATATCTGAACTGCTTCTTACTGAAATTGGTACACCTTGTTTGCTGTAGCATAGACTAGATCCAGGCCTGCTGAATCTAGCTTTGTTTGTATAACTTGAGCACTAATCCAGGCATTCTTTAAAGTATTCAATTGTATTTATTACTGCTTGGTAGTAACTTGATTAAAGTGTAGCTATCATTCTAAGTCTTTTGGATTAAGCACTTGGGCTTCAGACCAGTTGTTTTACATTAGGAAGGTTTGTGGCCTGCACTGTGGTGGCAGGACAGGTAGCTTACATCCTTCTAAGTTGGGAACTGCTGATTGAGGGCTCAATGTCTGTTATTCTAAAAGTGTATTAGTTCTGGTTTAAGCACTTGGGCTTAAGGCCAGTTATTTTACATTAAAAAGGTTCGTGGTTTGCACTCTTGTGGGAGGAGAGGCTGGACTCTGCACTTCTGAGCTGGGAATTTCTGATTAAAGGCTTATAGTGCCTGCGTATTTGAACTGTTTCTTACTGAAATTGGTACACCTTGTTTGCTGTAGCGTAGACTAGATCCAGGCCTGCTGAATCTAGCTTTGTTTGTATGCTTGTTGTTTGTTTGCTTGTTATTTCCCTGAAACGCTAATTCCACCTAAAACGCGGCTTTTCAGTGCTTCTGTGGATCCCTAGTGATATCTGCATTGCTTACTGTACTTATTTCCTTGTTTCACTTGAAAGAAAGTTACTGTTTGTCATTTATGCATTTAAGTTACCTGTAATACATTGCATTTAAGTTACCTAGCACTTACTCACTAAAGCAATTATATAAGTCAGCACTAAAAAATTTAAAGCACTACATCCTCACAAACTCCCCTTGAGTACCTTGTTCCCCATTGGCCATTTTTTTTCAATTATAAAGGAATTCCCAATACTATTCTAGCATGTCCAAAGGTCAGTTGTCAATCTCCTCTCCGGTCCAGCTGGTGAATCTGGGAATCTTGAGGCAATGTTACAACTGCCTCATGTACACAGACAACCCTCTCCTCCTCCCAACAAATTCCAACACATGTGAGAGATGCAACCATATAGCCAAACTGGAGGCTAAGCTCTCTCAACTCAGTACTGGCATAACCAGTCAGGAGGAGAAGGAAACCACACTCACTACAATTCCAGTCTCACATAGACCTGCCACGACAGCAAACCAAACACATAAACACACAAAAACATACTCGGAGGCTCTAAATAAAAATCTGCCTAAGCAGCAGAAACCTCCAAAGCAGACACCCAAGCAACCGCTATCCCAAAACAAAACACATGCAACACATAGCTCACAAAGCCAGTGTGCTGAACAGTCACAGCCCTTAAGGCTAAACAACACACCTGATACACTTGTAATAGGTGACTCTATCGTCAGGCACACTGACGTCCCACTCACCAGGCTGAACACGGAGAAGGTCACGGTGATCTGCCTGTCAAGCGCTAGGATCCGCCACATAACACAAGCACTCAGGTCACTCCAAGGCAAGTACAAATATGACTCAGTCATTGTCCATGCTGGTGTGAATGACCTGAGATGTACCTCCCTGGACTACATGAAAAGAGACATAGAGGAGCTCTCTGAGCATGTAGCCCAGGCCGGTATGACCCTGACCTTGAGTAGCATCTTACCCTCACCAAGAATGATGCCACAATATGAAGACAAGATGATCAATTTCAACAATTGACTTAAGTATTGGTGTCATTCAAAGGGGATCCAATGCCTGTCAGCCTGGGATGACATGCTCGACAAGCCACGATGCTTCGCTAGGGATGGCTTGCACCTGTCACCCCTGGGCTTTCGAATATTGGCAAAGGCTCTTGCTACCCCTATAGTGCCTTTTTTAGGCAAGGCTCAAAAGACAAACCCACCTCCATAGGTATCACAAGGGATAAGAAACTAAGAGTAATACTACTCAACGCCAGAAGTCTAAACCTCAAGATGCATGCACTCAAAACTCTCCTTAGCATGGAGAACATTGATATCTGTGCAGTAACAGAAACCTGGTTCAAGGCTCCTGAGAGCACCCCAGCACTACCAGGTTATATCAATATTCGTCAAAGATACCCACACCTCCAGGTTGGTGGCACAGCACGAAGCATCAGAGACTATCCATGTGCAACTAACAGTGGGTAAAACTGCCTTCCAGTTTGTAGCCTGCTACAGACCACCCTCCCAAACCCAGGAACCCCACTCGGCCTTCCTGAGAACACTGGAAAATATGAAGGTCTCTCCAAACACCATTATATTGGGCGACTTCAACTACCCAAACATAGACTGGGAGCATTACTCTAGCTCCAACACCCTAGCCCAAAGGTTCCTAGAATTTATAAAC
The DNA here is from genome assembly GCF_019279795.1 of Protopterus annectens. Lineage (NCBI taxonomy): Eukaryota > Metazoa > Chordata > Ceratodontiformes > Protopteridae > Protopterus > Protopterus annectens. Next base: position 173,192,899 of record NC_056743.1, on the reverse strand, counting down.
TCAAATGCTATGGAACAACTTGTTACCACTCCCACAAGAGGGGAAAACATACTGGACCTCATCATCACCAACATGGGGACTCTATGCTCCAGACCAGAAGTGTATCCCTCACTCGTAAGATCAGACCATAAACTAATCTCACTGGATATTCACATCCCGACCCCACACCCTGCCCAGAAAACCACAGTGAAAAACTTCTCTAAAGCAAACTTCACACTCCTCAAAACAGAGGTGGAATCCTTCAAAGCCCCCGGGCCTGTGGAAAATACAGCCCAGACTGCAGAATCCTTTGTAAACGCATTCTATGAACACCTTCAGGAATACATGGATCATGCAATCCCAAATAAAACCAAGACCCAATCCTCCAAAGGCAGACATCCTGTCTGGTGGACCCCAGCCATAAACAAACTATACAATAGAAGGAGGAAGCTACTACATGATAGAGCAAAATCCCAAAAAGGGAAGGCATCTCTGATCAGTATTAGCAAAAAACTACGGGCACTCATAAAATCGTCTAAGGCCAGCTCAGCTTCGAGAGAAAAATTGCACAGGACACTTAGGATAATCACAAGGCTTTCTTTAGTTATTTTAGGAACCTGGGTGGGAATTCCCAGATATGCTTAGAATTAGTCCAAAATGACAAAAAATACACCGAACCCACAGACATTGCCAACATCCTAGCTGACAGGTTCAGCACAAACTCCCCCCCCTCCCTACCAAAAGGGCAAGTATCTATCCCAGCAGAGTGCTGCCCCCCTGACATCTCAGATGCTCAGGTAAGAGCCATCCTCTCCAAAGCAAAAAATACAGCATCAATGGGACCAGACGGTGTCCCGGGCTGCGTCCTACATGAACTCCAAGAAGAGCTAAACCCAAACATAAAACTACTGTTCAATCTCAGCCTTACTACAGGATATGTATCCAAAGAGTGGCATACAGCAACAGTGGTCCCTCTACACAAAGGTGGTGCCTCAACGGATCCTGGAAACAATCGCCCCATAAGCCTGACTAGCTTGGTCTGCAAAGCTATGGAAAGGATCATCATGGACCTCATAAATAAAGATATTGGGGACCTACAGACACTGGATCCTACCCAGTTCGGCTTTGTAAAGGGCAGATTATGCCTCTTAAACCTGGTCAATTTCTTTGAAACAGTCACCAAATCCATTGACGAGGGGAAGGTGGTCCACACAGCCTACCTGGACTTCGCAAAAGCCTTCGATACAATACCCCCACTCGGGCATTATAGATAAGCTCACCAGCTTAAATATAACCCCTATGTCACTAGATGGGTTGCAAACTGGCTCAAGGACAGAACCCACATGGTTAGAATTGCTGGAGCCATGTCAGACTCCAAACCAGTTACAAGTGGTGTCCCACAAGGCTCAGTCCTGGGACCTCTCTTGTTCGGTATATATTTCTTGGAGGTACAGGCCAACACGGAAGGACTGTGGCTGACCAAGTTCGCAGATGACTTCAAACTGGGTGCCATAATCGACTCTCCAGCCGACACAAGCATCCTCCAAAAGGGCCTCATAGAAACAGACAACTGTTGTCAGAGCCATGGCCTCAAGCTAAACGCCAAAAAGTGTATAGTCATCCCCTTTGGCAAAAACAAAGCGCCCACAAATTACCACATAGGTGGTAATCTGTTAAGTACAGAAGAAGTAATTAGGGACCTAGGGACCCAAGTTGATAGCAATCTCTCATTTGACAACCACGTGGCCAAAGTGGTTAGAAAAACATTTTATATAGCCCACCTAATCATGAAGGGATTCACATCTAGATCAGAGGAGGTCATCGTGCCTCTTTACTCATCCCTCATCAGGCCCATAATTGAGTACAATGCCCCTTTTGGGATGTACCTTACCAGACACCTGCAGCAACTGGAAAGACCCCAAAAGTACCTCACCAAGAGGATCAAAGGGCTCAAACAGATGCCATATGCTGCCCGGTTAAAGAAACTCCAGCTCTACTCAGTGGCATACCGCCTGCTCAGAGGCAATCTGTGCCTGATGTATAATGCCATGTCCAACCCGGAACTAATGGACATGCTGCACCTCAGAAAATCCAAATCCCATTGAGCTACGCGCTCGAGAGACTTGAACCTCAGCACTGAAATAAATAGGACATGCTGGAGGGACATATTCATAACCCAGAGGCTCCCTTCACTCTGGAATAAAATCCCAGTCCAGGTTAGGCAGTCCCTCATTGACTCTCTTCAAGAGGAATCTGGATGAGTGGATGGGAGATCGTAGGTTTACCCCGGGTATCATTTCTGTGTCACTTTTAGACAGAGGCACAGTATACTAACCTCGAAAAAGGGCATAGCAAAATTAATTTAAAATGGGTGGCGAAAGCCGAACACATTCTGGCTGGGCTTATAAATGCCCTAGGGCAGATATCCTAGTATGAACCTATGAACCTATAGAAGTGCTTTCCAAGTGTCATTGCCAGCAAACAGCCCCTTCTCCTTCTCTGAAGCAGGAGAAATAGTTTTCTGGTTTCCAACAGAGAAACAGCACTTTCCTGCATGCTTCCTGAGCACACACAACCCTCCGTTCCCAACAGAGAGGTGAATGAAGGCATACCCTTTTATTCCTCTCCCTTCTTTCCTCCCTGCTTAGCTTATCCAGTGGTGAGATCACTAATCACACTACAGTCATCTGGGTTACAGTTAAGGGTACAACTGTCTGTCTGTCTGTGCCATAGAGCCAGGCTGTCAGGAAAATTTGTGGCATGTGTAGACCTCTGGGTGCCTGGTTACCTTGACTTGATAGACAGGCTTTTTGTAAAAGAAGTATGAATTGACTTTAGTGGGATGACTGGTTTCCTTGATGTGGAACACAGGCTTGTTGCAGTTGCACAAGATTGCTACTAAATGCCATTCTTGAGGCCTATCATTTGTAATTAAAAAGGTCACTTATGAAAGGAATTATGTATCTGTCAAAGAAAGTACAGTTGTGTAAGTTGTATGTACCATAACAGTAGATATTCAAATGTCATTTCTGCAGTAACCTTAAGTCTTAGGTATATGGGTTATATCCTGCCAAGGATATAAAAGCTGACCAGATTCCAAAGTGATGAGGCAGTTTTCTTGCACCAAAACTATAAAACAGCTCAAACTAAGTTGACTAAAAGACAAGTTTAGGTGCGAATCCCTTCAGAGCTTTCCTGCCAGCAGAGAGACTGAGACAGAGCCCTTTAAGGACAATGCTAGGAACAACACAAAATAAATGTTCACACCCTGACATATAAAGCACAACAAAAAACAAGGGGGATAGTGGGAGGAAGTGGCTACAGCAGTAACTGCAGCAGTGATCATTCAAACATCTACTACTATTATGGTGAGTTCAACTTACACAGCTGTACTGTGTTCATCATATGGTGCACTGGTGAAGTAACGTTAGCTATATGGAAAATTACCTTAGATATCTATTATATGGATTGTGGAATAGTCCCAGCAAAGCTTGATCTGGACCTAGAGAAGGAATACCCATGAACTACCACATAGGTGGTAGTCTACTTAACAACAAAAGTGTAATAAGAGACCTTGGGACACAGGTGGACAGTAGTCTCTTTTTTGATAATCACATCACCACAGTAGTCAGGAAATCATTCTATGTGGCACACCTCATCACAAAAGGTTTCTCATCCAGGAAAAAAGAGGTCATTGTTCCCCTCTACTCATCACTCATTAGACCCATTATAGAGTACAATGCCCCTTTTGGTATGTACCTCACAAGACATCTACAACAACTGGAAAGGCCACAGAAATACCTCACAAAGAGGATTACCGGCCTTCCATTAGATGCCCTATGCAGACCATCTCAAAAAACTCCAGCTTTACTCTGTCGCATATTCCCTACTCAGAGGCGATCTCTGCCTAACATACAAAGCTATGTCAAACCCAGAGCTGTTGGACATGCTCCACGTAAAGAAATCGCAATCCCTCTGAGCTACACTCTCTAGGGACCTAAACCTTGCCACCACAATAAACAGAACATGCTGGAGGGATAGATTCCTGTCTCAGAGACTTCCCATACTCTGGAACAAACTACCTATGTATATCAAACAAAGCTCCTCATTAGCACTCTTCAAGAAAAATCTTGATGATTGGATGGGAGATAGGAAATTCACCCCGGGGATCACTTCTGTGGCTCTGCTTGACAGGGGCACAGGAAAATAATTTTCTTGGGTGGCAAAAGCCAGGGTACCGTTTGGCTAGGCTTACATAGGCCCTAGGGCCAATAGCTTAGTACCTACCTACCTATGAGCCTATGAACCTATGAATCAAGCTTATAGTGCTTTGTAAAAGTATGTATAGAGGACTGAGCAGCCACTTCTGGAATATTAGAAGCCAACTGTTTTATAATTTGTTTAGATTTTGATTTCCATTTTCTAGTAATTGCATTTTTGGAGGCAATAGCATTAAACTTAGTAAGGCCATACCTTGTCTAGGGAATTTGGATCTTAATACCCCACTTCAAAAGAATCTTTTCCATAATTACAATCATTTGCTCCCCCAAAATTCCTGACAAAGTACTCTGTACAAAATTAAAAAAATCTGCAAGCCTATTACATTCCTAAAAAGACACGCTCCCAATTACCTGTCTTTTTCCCATCACACCTCCAGCAATTGCTAGTTACCTGAGGAAAAAATTCCATGAAGTCCCTTTGGGGTATAAGAATTCAGTTTACTATTGCATTTCTTAAAAACACTTGGTCGAGTGATGCCTTAATCGATAAAAAACCCCACTGAAAGTGACAACATCAGCTAGGCACAATGACGAAAATGGTGATGTCGACGTCCATATTCGACGTTGTCAACACTACCCAATGTACCTTGCAGTTCAGTGATTTCCAACTAATGTTTTGCAGGGGAGCAAGCCCCCCTACATCCCCATGTGGGGGGCTGTATCCCCCACACCACCTGCTACTTATATATACAAACTCTGAGATTGCACTACAGTGAGGAAAAGGGCACATTTCCCGATCCCCACTGTAGTGCAATCTCCAAGCAGAATGTTGACCTCACAACAGCAAATACACACTAACATTCACTGTTATTGACTCAACCATTTTTGGTTTGCCATTACGTGAACTGGAAAACAGCCTTTCAACCATTCCAGTTTGAGTGACTGCCATTCAAAATGGTGATTGTAAACCTAAAAATACCTATGCAAGCACTTTCATGCAAAAATCTTAAACCTACTGGACTTTGTTGCATTCCTGAGAGCCAGGCAGATGTCCTCCCACTTTTCCTTTATAAATTGCCTTTCCAGTATTTCTTCTCAATCTCTTCTGACTTCTTCTGATTGATTCTTATAGTTATCATGCAGTATTTTACATGCCCTACTAGTTATCCATTTTTAACAGCAGCAACTTCTGTCCTAGCCTCAACTAAAAACTCTACCAGAGCTGATCTTTCACTTAGCACTTCCCTATCCCTTTCTCTTTGCCTATACTCTATCACTCCCAAGTAGAGAAGATAGTCTCCAACCTGCAGTCTAAACTTCCACTCAGCCTCATCCTGCTTTGTTACATTTCTCTTCTTGGAAACAAAGTAAAACACCAACCAAGAAGAAATGTGGACCACAGCAGAGACAACCAACCACGGGATATCTTCAGCACAGAGTCTTTATTAGACGTAACAGAAGCGAAAAACTGGCAGGCAAAATTAAAACAAGCGCTTTCGCCTGGCTGATACCAGGCTTTATCAAGATGTATGCATGAGGAAACTTAACCCATTTATACTATTCAGTAGTCATCTGACTTACATCTAATTGATTAATTAGAGCAAATCAAAGTAAATTAAATTAATATAAATACAATTAAATAGGTTGCAATTTTAAAGGTATCACAAAAGAATTAATATATGAAAGAATTAATATATGTATACATATGCAACCTTAAAAACAATACCTATACTTGATTAAAACCATTGAGATTCAGTTAATACATTGAATTTCTATATATTATGTTATAAAGACTATATAAATACAATGTAAATATCCTAAAAAATATATATATGTGTGTGAACTTCTAAAACTTCTAAAATTCTACCATAGAAATGACTGCACATGTAAACCTTAAAAATGCACCTCAACCAAATATAAAGTTTGCAATTTAATACATAGTTAATAAATGTAGTTAATAAATATTAAGGCATTCTTTATACCATAGGTACTTCAAACTATAATGTTATGTAACTACAAAAAACATGAATAATAAATCGTATGTTATAACCTGGCCCTTCTAATCTTCAATACACTGTGAATACTAATATTGTCATTTAACCCGTGGGGTTTTGTAGCATTTAACTTTAATTGCCACATCAATTCCTTATATTCCAATGATGTTTCCCAATCTCCCCCTCTTGGGTTCTGTGTTGCTTGCTCTAGAACCATAAATTTTAATTTCATATTGGGACATTTTAAGGAATGCTTATAGAAGGCATTAGTTTCTTTCCCTTTCGCAACATCATATAGATGCTCATAAATTCTTCTTTTCAGAGACCTTTCAGTCTTCCCTATGTAAAAACTTGAGCATTGGGTACATAAACCAAGGTAGACTAATCCTTTACTTGCACAGTTGTAGTGTCCTGCTGATTTAACCTTAAAATTCCTTGAAGTTATATGTAAGCTGTTGTTATTAATTATGTATGCACATTGCTTACATGCCCCACATTTATATGTTCCTAGTCTAAGGGTGGGTTGTGCAGCCATGTCATGGAACTGTCTTTCAAATAAACCCTTCAAATTAACGTTCCTTTTATTCACAAAGTTGGGCTTATCCAATATTAACTCTTTAATGTCATCTTGTAGTGTTAAAACTGGCCAGTACCTAGTCACAATTTTTTCAACTTGTGACGAATCCTTACTAAACATTTGTATAAATAAATTACGGGTCACAAATTGGGCGTCTCTTTGGACACTTCTATTCTCATTTGACAATGTACCTAAGAGCAGAAAATATTTACTTGTTCTGTTAGTAATAACTTCTTCTGCCAACTTATTAATTAGATGCATAGGATAACCTCTTTCTAAAAATAAAACTTTTAAAAAATTAATTTCTTGCATAAATAGTTGTTCTGTGCTACACATCCTGACTGCCCTAATAAATTGGCCTTTCAAGATACCTTTCTTCTGGTGGAAAGGATGTCCACTCTCGAAGTGCAGATAGGAATTAGAAAAAGTCTTTTTCCTATAAATTTTGGATTGAAAAGTGCCAGTGTGCAGATTCTTAAAAAGAGAGACATCCAAATAATTCAAAAATTCATCACTGATATTATATGTAAACTTTAAAAATTGTGTGGACGAATTAATATAAAACATGAAGTCTGTAAATTCATTTAGGTTACCATTCCATAACACACAAATGTCATCCAAATAACGTTTATAATGTGTAATAAACCTCGGCCAAGGGGTTAAAAATATAAATTTATCCTCCCAGTAATGGAGTACGAGGTTGGCATAGGATGAAGCACATGGAGCACCCATGGCAACCCCCTTTTTTTGTTTAAACAGCTCACCATTAAAGTATATGTAGTTGTTATCAAGTATAATCTCCATAAATTTTACTACCAGTCTGATAGTATTTGGGCTAAGTTCAGATGACTTACATAAAACTTCGTTAAACCATTCTAGACCAACCACATGAGGGATGCTTGGAAACAATTCAACAATATCTATACTGATCATAAAATTAGTTGCATCATAAAAATTACTTTGGATACCTTTAAGGAAGTCCCAGGAATCTTTACAAATACATTCCACAGAAAGAACTAGATGTTTGACAGTTTCATCAATAAACTTCCCAAGTGGTTCAACAATGCTGCCTGCCCCAGCCACAATCGGTCTAAATCGTAGGGGGTCCAAACCTTTGTGCACTTTAGGTATTCCAAAAATTACTGCTGTAGTAGGTTTATTTAGAAACAAGTAATTATATACTTTTTCATTAATTGCTCCTTGCATCAAATGGTCATATAATACATATTTAATTTTTGCATAAGCAATATTAATCTCATTTACTGAAACAGTGCTATATTGTTCAGTATCTTGCAACATATTGTACATTTGTGCTTCATAGTCCCAGTTGTACATTAATACCACCCCACCCCCTTTGTCTGGTTTCATAACTCGTATACCTTCCTTCTTTAGAATATTAATTAGTTGAAATACTTCAGTACTCAAATTTGAAGGTTGAGAAGACATGTTTACAGAAAATTGGTTTCTTAAATCATTTTCAACCAATTCTTCAAAGATTTTTAAGGCTGGGTGTGTAGGAGGATTCAGTGTGCTGGGTCTTGTGAAACTTTCATTCAAGTGTGCTTGCCCTTTAAAACAGACATTTAAATTTAAGCGTCTAACAAACAATTTTAAGTCCAGAATGGTGTTAGTTAAATCTAATTGACATAATGGAACAAATTCTAATCCTCTAGTGAACAAAATGAAGTGCTCAGAAGTTACTGCAGTATCAGTATAATTGTAAATACAAAAATTGTCTTTCTTTATGACCAAACAGTTAGTTATGGCAGAGTCCAACAAAATACCCCCATTTTCATTGTCAATAAAAACATCAGATACTTCTATCTGCGAAGATTGCCCCAACCCTGTTGTTGGTATGAAACTCCCTTGCCCCCCGGTCTGCCCTGGGGGTAATGAAAAACCTGGTGAGCGTTCTTATTAGTTTTTTGTGCTAGACGCTCACTTCTTCGCGGAATATCCTGTGCTGGGGAAGTTACATTGTCAAAATTATCTAACTCATCCATTCTATTGTATGTTTGATTATTGTACAGTCTGCCTTTACCTGGCACAGAGAAAGCCAAACCTTCCCTGTATTCTGTTAGGTCCCGTTCTAACTTTCTAATCTTCCTATTAACAATTTTGCAACAGTGCTGGTCAACTTCGTGAAACACATTGTCATAGTCCCTTCTGATACTACCAAAATTTTGATCTTTAACAATAGAATCATTAAGTGCATTAAGTTCATTTAACAGATTATCAGCTTTTGTTTTATAGTCATTTATCATCAGTTTTAACATATCTAACCCTGTTCTATTAAAAAGTTCAATCAGATCTTTATGTAGACTAGAACCAGGAACAGCGTTGTTGGGGAATTTAAAAAGGCGCAACCCCTTAGGTACTCGCTGCACACGTACACATTCAGTTAGGTAATCAATTTCAAGTTGTGTCGATTTAAAACCATAAAGTTTGTCACTTAATTCAGAAAATTTTTGTTCAGTGCTGCTACTGTCAGTATTAGACTTAGAAAAAGTACCTTGTTTGAAAGAAAATTGTTGTTTTGTCCAGTTGGAAAAATTAAAATCCCTCGTAGAAATGTTCTGTCTTTGAGCTTGCTGCTTCAAAGGCTGCTCACGCAATTCGGCGTTAACCAATAAGGTATCATCCGGAACGTCCATTTGGAACGCCCCATTCAACCTAGATGCTGACGGTGAACCAAGTTTCGTCAGTGCGCATTGCTGTTGATTCCTTGGTAACGGAGTAAGCAACTCCATAGCATCAGGTAGCAGCAAATGGCTAAGTTGTGTTAAAATAGACATGGCTTGCCTAAACTCCCCTCTCGTTACTGGAACGTCATCAGGGTCCTCACGCAGGATGTTCGGTGTATTACCAAAATCAGAATGGTTAGTGCCTTCAGCCATGGTACGGAGCCAATACAGGAAACAAAGTAAAACACCAACCAAGAAGAAATGTGGACCACAGCAGAGACAACCAACCACGGGATATCTTCAGCACAGAGTCTTTATTAGACGTAACAGAAGCAAAAAACTGGCAGGCAAAATTAAAACAAGCGCCTTCGCCTGGCTGATACCAGGCTTTATCAAGATGTATGCATGAGGAAACTTAACCCATTTATACTATTCAGTAGTCATCTGACTTACATCTAATTGATTAATTAGAGCAAATCAAAGTAAATTAAATTAATATAAATACAATTAAATAGGTTGCAATTTTAAAGGTATCACAAAAGAATTAATATATGAAAGAATTAATAAATGTATACATATGCAACCTTAAAAACAATACCTATACTTGATTAAAACCATTGAGATTCAGTTAATACATTGAATTTCTATATATTATGTTATAAAGACTATATAAATACAATGTAAATATCCTAAAAAATATATATATGTGTGTGAACTTCTAAAACTTCTAAAATTCTACCATACAAATGACTGCACATGTAAACCTTAAAAATGCACCTCAACCAAATATAAAGTTTGAAATTCAATGTATTAACTGAATCTCAATGGTTTTAATCAAGTATAGGGATTGTTTTTAAGGTTGCATATGTATACATTTATTAATTCTTTCATATATTAATTCTTTTGTGATACCTTTAAAATTGCAACCTATTTAATTGTATTTATATTAATTTAATTTACTTTGATTTGCTCTAATTAATCAATTAGATGCAAGTCAGATGACTACTGAATAGTATAAATGGGTAAAGTTTCCTCATGCATACATCTTGATAAAGCCTGGTATCAGCCAGGCGAAAGCGCTTGTTTTAATTTTGCCTGCCAGTTTTTCGCTTCTGTTACGTCTAATAAAGACTCTGTGCTGAAGATATCCCGTGGTTGGTTGTCTCTGCTGTGGTCCACATTTCTTCTTGGTTGGTGTTTTACTTTGTTTCCTGTATTCCTTTAATTCAGGTAATCCTAAATCACCAAGTGCTATGGGGAAAAACAACTTATCCCACTGAACTCTTGCATTCGTCACAAATAAATGATTTCAACTCTTTACTGATTATGGTCCACAACTTCTTTGGTTGATTAAATACACCTAACTTCTATATAACATTAAAGGACTAGAAACATTTCACTGCTTGTATCCTATCCATAATCAAAATCATATCATATCATAGCCATAATCAAGAGCGTCCAACTTCTCAGTTTTTGTATTATCTTTTGTTTAATCTTTTTCCACATATCTTTAGCTTGCCATAACAGAATCCTTTTTAATCCATGCACCTGAATACAACATTTTAGCATATGCCAGAGCCATAGGTATTGCTGAACCAATTCATGTGTGGGCACAGAGTTTGTCTATAGCCTTTGTTTTATCTTTATTTTATATTTTAAAAAGACTTAAACTTGTCTCAAAATGTTCCCCAACACTGACAATTATTTTTTTCTGGATGTACCAAGTACAAAACAATATAATCTGTGAATAAAGTTAACTATTCTTGATTACCATACCAGTTGTATCTTAGAATTTGTGATTCACTTATTTTATTTATATTATTATTATTTTATTTCTTATTTATTTATTTTTCATTTGTTAACTGGGAAAGTCCAACTTAGTGGAGGCCCAGGGAGAAATGCTCCAGACACACCTTTGTCTTTGTAATGTGGGAGGAAACTGGAGCACCTGGAGGAAACCCACACAAATGTAGGGAGGACATGCAGACTCCTCACAGAAGGCACCCCAGCTCAGAATCAAACCGGAGAACCTCTTCCTGTGAGGTGACAACATTACCGCTGCACCACTGCGCCATCACTTTTGCCACTGGCTTTAAGTATAAAGCAAATAACAAAGGGGAAAGAGGATATCCTTGCCTGGTTCTTCTGTTAAATGACAGTTTGCTGGAGAGAAGCCATCCTACCGTAATTCTTGCCTCTGACCCTTCATTTATCCACCTAATTAATCCTCTTATTTATTTAAGGAATGCAGATGCTAATATTACCATATTGAGAAGAATGCAAATGTTAGAAAATGGGAGTTTAATACATTTATCATCTATACTGGGCAACTATATCTGAATTAAACAAGTAAAAGAATTGTCAAAAACAGATCGGTGTGTTTTAAGAGTGTGTGCTCGATACTGACTACTGCCAAGCAATTTTGAAAGGAACTCAGGTTAACACTTTTTTTTTACACCTTTATTGAATTATCACTTGTGACACAGGCAAATTTACATTTATATAAAAGTAATCAAACTGTATTATTAACATGTCCACATTTACAAACATTATACTTCATTATATGCAAAAGAAGAAGACAGTAGCTGAAAACTGAAAGACCACCTTAATGATTCTATAGAACATCAGGCTAGGACAATGGTAAGCAGTAGAAGCAGAACCATAGCAATGTTTCTGGTGCCTTATGCAATTACCCAGACTTGAGTTTTGTGTCAGCATTAAAGTTGTGGACCAAATCAAAAGGCCATCTCAGTTAGAATATAACACGTAAAAGGGCTACCTGATAGATGACTCATCTGCAGAATTAGAAAGGAGAACCAGATATAAACTTCTAATTAAGTGTTCCATTCTATCAACCACCAACATGCTTTGAAAGGATATCAGTTTATCGTCTCATCCAAAGGAAGAAGCAGCAGAGCAATGCAGCACAGTGTTGTCATCATCAGGATGGGACAGGACAACGATGAGCAGTAGAACGATAGGAAGCTAAGGGTGTCATTAAACAGAACAATCAGCAATGTCATCAGATAGCGCACTCCAACTGCAGTACACACATTCTACTGATCTGTGTTGGGATGGGAAAAGATCATGACTCCAGGTTGGGCTGAGAACTAACCAGATGTTACAAGGATAATGAGCAGGGGGACAGCTTGAGGACTACCAGCTCTACACTTCAAAATGTGTCTCAGCTTGAGCTATTGTTATTTCATTGCTACTAAAGCTGTAATCCCCCCTCTTGTGGCTAAGAAGGTTGCTTGTGTATAGCGGTGTGAATTCATCCAGCTACATGAATGTACTGGCTTTTGACCTTAATATCAAGAACAAACTCACAGTGATCCTAGTTCCATTTTATCCAATATAGATTCAATCAGAAGTGGTACTTGCATGTTGTCTGAGAAGACCCTCGATCATGTGTTATATAGAGTAGAGACCGCAAGTAATAAAACATGTTCTTGAGTTGAACCATTTCTTGGGAAGAGGGTAATCCTGAGGAAATGGGAGTTCAGGGAATCTGCCATCTATAATGGGAACTGTAGCAGACTGGTCTGCAGAATCTGAAAGGAGCTGAATATACACACTGCCACGTGCCTGTTTCATTCCATTACCAGCTTCGTCAGGAATGGAGTCCGTTTAACACCTAATACAAAGGAAAGCACAGCAGCTGGGAAGGGCGGCTTAAATGCTGGTACTATTAACCTCTCAACATAATTTATAGTTATAGGAGGGATGAAGAAAAAGTTTGAGAACAAATTAGGGGTGCTCCTCTAAAATCTATACAGTACAGAGATATGGCAGAACCACCTTATGCTTCCGTAGACTATCAGCATGGGGCGACGTGAGCAGTACAAGGATGGGACGGGAGGCATGAGGTCCACTCTGCAAACAGTGAAATTAATCAGACCCATCATCAATGTGGTCCAGTGACTACAAAGGACAGCACCTCAGCCGCTTCACAGCAATTCTACTGCTCGACTCTGTTAGGATGGGAAAAGATGCAGAATCCAGATTAGAACAAGAATACATGTATACTACAAAGATGTCGAACACAAAAATAATAAATAAATAAATACATACATACATACATAAATCAGTAAAAGATGTTTTGTATGTAAAAAGATTGTTTTTGTTCTTTGAGCTGAAGAGGGTGCCAGACCTCTCAGCTTTTGCACAAACCCAGTTTCAGTTTTCTTGCTGTGCTGTTTGTAGCAGTGGCTGGCATGTGTTATAGGCATTTTGCTCATGATCTTTCTACAACTTTCCCTAAAAGAGAGTGACGAAGAGCACTGATCCCACGCTGGTAAGCATGTGCATCTTTATGTTTATAAAACTACCGTTTGTTGCTATCCATGGTGATATGAGTTATGTCTATGTCACTACAGATAAGTGGCACTTGTCAATAGAAATCATGGTTTGAGTAGATCTCTGTGTGACTGGTTATCTTGATGTGGCACAGAGGATTGTTACAGTGTGATTACACTGATACTAAATGCCAGTCTGTGTGTATGAGGTTTGTGGTTAAGAGCACGTCTACAAAGATCTCTGCATTCATGAAGGACAAAAGTCTACCAAGTATTAATACACATAAACAAAAAAAAAATACAACTTTTACAATGTTTTTGAAGGGTGGCAAACCCCATGCACCCCCTGCAAATAATATATACCAACTCTAAGATCTCACTACAGTGGGGAAAATAGTTAATTTCCTGATCTTCATTGTACCATGATCCCTATTCAGAATCAGTAAACATGAAAATTTTTTCTCTTGCATATTATTTTACACTGAAGATGTCTTTCTGAGTTTAGTGCGAGGTCCGTTCAAAATCTCTGATTACTTCCAGACAGGAGCATTACTTGATTCTTTGTTTTAAACTTTCAGCTTTTTTAAAATTCATAGATGAGTATTTATGATGTTTTTGGCTCATCCTTATGAGTTTTGTTGTTATGATATTTCAATCTGCATAATATTGACAGCAAAAATAAGTAATCTAAAAATGATCTAAACACAAAATATTGACAAAACTGACATTATACTAGGGAACGGTTTGTGCCCTTTTCCCACTTTTGTCTGACCTTGTAGTTGGTGTGTGTGTGTGTGTGTGTGTGTGTGTGTGTGTGTGTGTGTGTGTGTGTGTGTGTGTGTGTATATATATATATATATATATATACAGATAGATAGATATATAATTAGCAGGGTGTCTGGAGGTGCAGGGGGCAAGCCCCCTTAAAAATATTGGTTTTGGAACAGGTTAGATTTTGTCAGTATTTTGTGTTTAGATAGTTTTGCTGTTGATATTATGTTGTTTAGATTATTTTAAGTATATCTATCTATATATGTATATACATATGTGTGTGTTTGTGTGTGTGTGTCTGTATTTATGTGTGTGTATATACACACACACACACACACACACATATATATATATATATATATATATATATATATTATATTTGTGCATATATATATATATATATATATATATATATATATATATATATATATATATAAAATATATGTATATATGGGTCCTCTTCACATTGTCGACACTTCAAAATGTCGAATTTCATATGGCCAAGACCATAAGATTGACATTTGAAATGCCGACAATGTGGAACCGGCATTTCCATACACTGGAAAGATTTCCATTCCTGCACTGTAGTGCAATCTTGGAGTTGGTATATTTAAGTTACGGGGGGGTGCAGGGGGGCTTGCCCCCTGCTAGCAGTGTTTAGGTAAGTGTTTGTTGTTTTTTACTTTTGTTTTTCATATGTTCGACATTTCAAATGTCGATCATATGGTCTTGGCCATATGAAATTCCTCATTTTGAAGTGTCGAACATATGAAGTAGATCCCTAAAATCATACATGCTGGAAATCACTTAACATTAAATCTAAAGCATCTAAATGTGGATATGGTACCCATATTAGAATTTAGAGAGGATCTCCTAAAATGGTAGTATTTCAAAAAACTGCTAATGGAACACTCAAATGGAATGCCCAAGTCAGTAAAGGCTGTTGGCTCACCAGACTGTAATGAGTAGGGAAAATAGAGAAAATAGCCTACCAGATGTTTCCAAACAGTACCTTGAGCTGCCAGCAGGCCTCCCACTGGTTGTTCTGAAGTGCCTACCTAGACCATACACTCTTAGTAACGCTTCTAAATGCACAGGACTAGAATCAATATTTTAAATACATAACTGGCTGCAAACGACAGCCAGTGCAGATCCTAGAAAACTGGTGTATTATGAGCATTTCAAGATGTTCCCCTCAATAAACTACCCCAAAACATCTACTAAATCACCATCTGTAAGCCCAAGGTAGAAAACACTGCAAGACTTTGTTCAAAATATGGCAATAACCCAAACCACCCTTGCCTGGTCACACTGGAATTAACTTCCTGATCTGGACGTTGACTATTTATCATGACAAACTAGTCCCAGATCATAGACACAGGACACAAAATCCAACTGATTTCCCTGAAATATAAAGGGGGGCAGAGGAAGATATGATAGATACCACTGCACTGATCACCCAATCATAGATCATAGCAATGCACTTCTAAAAACATTCTGTGCAGGCATCATAGTAAGCAAAGGCAAATAAAAAAACTTTAAACTACTAAACACAACCGAACCAGTAGTAATCCAAACAGGCAACAGACGGACAAGCTTGTCAAATAATGCCTGGAAAGTAAATCACCGAGAAGAACCACTGCTGAAAAAGAAGAATAGATTTATTTAAGCGCTTTTCGTTTGTCCCATAGACAAACTTCTTCAGAACTACAAACATAAAGTGCAATGTGCTTAAATAAGAAACTGTGCCTTAATCAAACCTAATTAATCAATCAATCATTAATACTGTCCATTTGTTTAAAAAGGCACTGACACATTAAAAATTTTAACCATAAAAACATAAAGTATAAACTTCCTAATAAACATTTGCATATAACATGTTGTGAATTAAACAATATATAAAGAATAAAAATATAAATATAAAGGAAATACTATATGCCATTTAACACAGAAAAATCATGTTATTTACTGATGTATTCATATGAAATGTTTAAAAATGTTAATATATTTAATTCTACCTTCGTAGATGTTACAAAAAATAATAAATGAAGTGTAGAGGACATATATAAAATTACTATCTTCTTAAACTAGCCAATTTTAACACACTGGAGATGGTGCAAGCTTCATTTAGACCTGGCAAGTGGTAAGCTTCCAGTCTAATCTGCCATTGTAACTCTTTTTCTAATAATTTAATCTGAGTGGGTCCCCCTCTACTGTCATTAACCACTTGCTCAATGCCTATAAACTTGAACTTGATGGATAGGGTTATCTATTATGTGCTTTGCTAATGCATTATTTGTTTTTTATTTCCTAATAGCGTATATATGCTCATAGATTCTATCTTTGAGCTTACGCTCGGTTTTCCCTATGTAAAAACCGGTGCAATTTTGACACTGCGCTAAATATACTAACATATTGGAATTGCAATTAACCCTACATTTCAATTTGAAAACATGTTCATTAACCATAAATTTGTTAGATTCAAGAATAATCTTACACCAATTACAAGCTTGGCATTTAAACATACCTGGTGACCTGGTTAATAAAGATTTCTGCTCAAATATTGATTTTAAATTCCTGCCCCTTCTGTATGTTACCTTGGGGCTTACTCCCATTTTAGATGATACCTCAAGGTCTGCTCTGAAAAGTTGCCAATTTTTCTTAATGATCGACCACAAAATTACTTGGGGCTTACTCCCATTTTAGATGATACCTCAAGGTCTGCTCTGAAAAGTTGCCAATTTTTCTTAATGATCAACCACAAAATTACATTTTAGATAGATAGTTACATTTTGTGGTCGATCATTAAGAAAAATTGGCAACTTTTCAGAGCAGACCTTGAGGTATCATCTAAAATGGGAGTAAGCCCCAAGGTAACATACAGAAGGGGCAGGAATTTAAAATCAATATTTGAGCAGAAATCTTTATTAACCAGGTCACCAGGTATGTTTAAATGCCAAGCTTGTAATTGGTGTAAGTTTATTCTTGAATCTAACAAATTTATGGTTAATGAACATGTTTTCAAATTGAAATGTAGGGTTAATTGCAATTCCAATATGTTAGTATATTTAGCGCAGTGTCAAAATTGCACGTTTTACATAGAAAACTGAAGCTCAAAGATAGAATCTATGAGCATATATACGCTATTAGGAAACAAAAAACAAATAATGCATTAGCAAAGCACATAATAGATAACCCTACCCATCAGTTCAAGTTTATAGGCATTGAGCAAGTGGTTAATGACAGTAGAGGGGGACCCACTCAGATTAAATTATTAGAAAAAGAGTTACAATGGCAGATTAGACTGGAAGCTTACCACTTGCCAGGTCTAAATGAAGCTTGCACTATCTCCAGTGTGTTAAAATTGGCTAGTTTAAGAAGATAGTAATTTTATATATGTCCTCTACACTTCATTTATTATTTTTTGTAACATCTACGAAGGTAGAATTAAATATATTAACATTTTTAAACATTTCATATGAATACATCAGTAAATAACATGATTTTTCTGTGTTAAATGGCATATAGTATTTCCTTTATATTTATATTTGTATTCTTTATATATTGTTTAATTCACAACATGTTATATGCAAATGTTTATTAGGAAGTTTATACTTTATGTTTTAATGGTTAAAATTTTTAATGTGTCAGTGCCTTTTTAAACAAATGGACAGTATTAATGATTGATTGATTAATTAGGTTTGATTAAGGCACAGTTTCTTATTTAAGCACATTGCACTTTATGTTTGTAGTTCTGAAGAAGTTTGTCTATGGGACAAACGAAAAGCGCTTAAATAAATCTATTCTTCTTTTTCAGCAGTGGTTCTTCTCGGTGATTTACTTTCCAGGCATTATTTGACAAGCTTGTCCGTCTGTTGCCTGTTTGGATTACTACTGGTTCGGTTGTGTTTAGAAGCAAAGGCAAATAGGGTGAATAAAAATGACAGACATCCCTCATATTACAAAAGACAAGGTAATTGCTGCCCCCAAGTAAAATTGAGAAGTCAAGTTCTATTAGACTACAAAGAATCAAGGAAAACCTAATTAAACATTTACTAACCTTGTTAAAAAAGTTACCATGCAGACACATCCCTGACTTATAGTGACACAATGTAGCTACACCAATTCATAAGCTGGTGATCACATCAGACCCAAACAGTTTTAGACAAATCACCCCAAACAGTATTTTATGTAAAAGCATGGATAGAAGCATATGTGAGATAATCCAAAATGATGTAGAGGCCCTACTTTGGTTAGATATGGAACACTGTATTTTTTTTTCTTTAGCTCCCACTGCTATACACATGCATCAAGCCTCTCTGTCATTCACTCAACTGACTCCTGTGTTCCTCTTGGGATGGGAGCAGTGTGATCCATTCATTAATCTGAGGGTGAGAGTCAAGGCTGGGAATCCTATCTGTGATGGAATCCTAGGTTTTCTACTTCATGGGAAGTTGGTATAATGTTTAGGGTGTTTACCTTACAGACACAAGGTGCAGGTTTGGATTCTTATGTAGGGTAACTGGCTAAGCTTAAAATGTCCCATAAAGGCAATTAGGCTAGTAGTAATCTAGGAACTATGAGCTATGAACTATCCCTGACACTATTCACATGCATGTCCATTTGCCACTCAGTGGATGGGTGTGCAATGGGTATTGCAAGGGACTGTTACTAAATTCCTTAGTGATTTAAGTCTGAAGGAGCTCATCCTTCTTTAAAGAAAATGTCTCCACTCATTCTGCTCTTCCAAAATGAGGAGTACAAATGTAGTGTATGCTAATAGGTATGCAACCCCCCCAACTAAACAGATGCTGGTAGGCTCAGTCCTTCATTTCCCTCCTACCCCAGTTCACTCCTACAGTTCCAGGACTGCTAGTTCTAGTTCTAGTTCTAGTTTAGTACTACGCTAACAGCCCTTGCGAGCCATTTTAAGCCTAGCCAATTAACCCTTGTGAGACTCAAACCCTGCACCTTGTGTTTATAAGGCAAACAGGGGGTGCGGGATATAGTAGGCGATAGTCCTATTTTTGTTTCCAAAAGAGGCAAACACTTAAAAGAATACTTTTATAAAAAGTGTAAAGCAGATATTGTGAGTGGAAAAGAAAAAGGGATGGTTAAAAGTGGTAGATGCAAGCTGTGCCCTCATCTTCTAGAAAATAATCAGGTGGAGATAGTAGCTAGAGATTATGTTACTAAATTATTTAACCAGTATAACTGTAGTTCAAAATTTGTGGTATATATTGCATTATGTGGGCTATATCCAGCCTTTTATACAGGTAGAATGAGTAGGGAGTTATATAAAAGAATGTATGAACATTTGAGGGCAGTAGAAATAGAGGAATTAAATAATGGTTTAGCAAAGCATGTCTGTAAAAAGCATAACAGGGAAAAAGGACAAGTTCATTTTAGGTTTTCTGTAATAGATCAAGTATTACATTTTGTGAGTAGGTTAGATGCAGTAGATGAGTTAGATTGGAAAGAATACTGTTGGCAGGTTAAATTAAATGCTTGTAGTTTTCCTGATTTAAATGAATGAAAGAATTACAAAGTGGCCCTGAAAAGGAAAGGGTTAAATCATTGATTCAAGTCATGTGATAATGAAATGTGATAATGAAATGTATTTAATGAAGTTTTATTTGTTACAACTGGGTCTGAAGAAGTTCCATCATAGGAAGGAAAGTGCTTACCAGTTGGTGTGGACTGTGTTTATTGTTTATTTTTTACAGATCTTACATAAAAAGTTGTGAGAAGGTATATTTTAGTAATTCATATGCTGATATCAGTAGGGATAATCCCTATACAACTAGTTTTCCCATTTTTTTTCTTTGCTCTTCCTTAAGGAAAATGTACACTACCTTTAAGACTGGGAAACTATATTTCTTCAATATTAGCTTAATGTTAAGCAAAGCAGAATATAATTCCAACAGTAACCAGGTACCTCTGCAAAAACACAAAACAAATCCAAAGAGTAAAAGCAGGCAGAGGCAAGTCGAGGAAGAGGAGGCTTGAATCATGGACAACAGAGAGGGAGACATATGACCAGAAGCAAAAGGAAGCAACCAGAAGGAACGGTGAGTCCATACACGATAAAGAAAGCTTTCATGAACAGCAAACATTAATAGTTAACTTATCAACTCATACTCTATCTAGATATGAATGTAATGTGTTGGAAAAAGGACTTTCTTTTATCCCGACTGCTGACTCTGACATTACTGAAATTGTATTTGACATTAATTTATTTACACGCAATTTAATGTTGAAAATTATGTATGCTAATAATGGTGAAAATGGGGAATTTATGTTTAAAAAACTAGCGCTTTTTTACCCAAGTTAAATCCTTTGGTTTCTGTATTTGAACAGTTATGTTTAGATGATGTTTATAGAGTGTTTCATGAACAAGAATTACACCCTAGTAGCAGCAGACAGTGCAATTTATCCATGGATGAATTTACAGCATTAAATAATTTACAAATGAATCCATGTATCATGATACGCCCTGCAGACAAGGGAGGACAGATTGTAATTTTGAATAGGGAAGACTATGACAGGAGAATGCTTGTTTTATTAGCTGATGACACATTTTCTAAAGTTATTACTTTATCACAAGTTAATAGAATGGCTGAATATGTACACAACAGTTAAGGGTAATAGCCAGGATGGGTCTAATTGATGAAAATGTATTAAAATACTTCCTTATATTTAACCCCACTACCCCAGTGACTCAAGGATTACCCAAGGTACACAAAAATAGGGAAAATCCTCCTATGAGGCCCATTGTAGCTGGAAGCAACTGGTGCACTGAGTCCATTTCTATTTTTGTGGAGAAATTCCTTAGGAATCTGATTAAAAGGTCAGACTATATCTTGAAGTACACTGAACATTTTGTGAGAGACTTATACAGATTTGCATGTGAAAGAGAGCAACAAGCCTGTAAACAACAAATGCTGTTAGTTACCCTTGATGTGGTGTCACTTTTCACTGTTATTCCAAATGATTTTGGGATTAACAGTGTAACTCAGTTAATGCTTGAAACCAGGGAGTATGATAGAGATATGGTGGACCTAATACGGTTACTACTAGGTCTGGTATTGGAGAATAATGTGTTCATGTTCAGGGATAAGGTCTACTGGCAATGCAACGGGGTAGCCATGGGAACATCATGTGCTAACAGTTATGCGAATGCTGTAATGTCCAAATGGGAACAAGATAATTTGGTTGTGGGCGACTTTAAAGATGACGTATTATTTTTTCGCAGGTTTGTAGATGACCTCTTCCTTTTATGGGGGGGGGTCTATAGAACAGCTAATGATGTTTGTAGACTATATTAATGCTTCAACACATTTCCTGAAATTCACCATGAACTGTTCATATACTGAAGTTAGTTTTCTAGATGTCTCTATTATACAAGAACTCAATGGTGTATTGAGCACTAAAATGTTTAGGAAGGGATGTCATGTGAACAGTTTACTAAGAAAAGATAGCATGCACCCTCAATACATTTTTCGGAATGTTGCACAGAATCAAGCTTACAGGGCCTCTAGATTGAATGCTAGAGGAACAGATTTTGTGGAACAACTAGACAAGATAAATATAGAACTAGCAGAGAGGGGCTATGACCAGAAACTTGTCAATCAAAGTATTAGGACAGTGAGAAACTCTAGACACAGTAGAGCCATACCCTATTTCTCTGAACAGGTAGAGAGTGATTTATGCAACGGGGGTCAACAGAAACAAATCTCACAACCACTTAAAATGTGTTTTAGCTATTCTAGAAATATAAGATACTACACAGACATCATAGGCAAGCATTGGAATATCTTGACATCTGATAAACAAGTTTAGCAACCTGATAGGAACACATCCACAGTTTACTTTTGAAAATAAGAAGTCACTAAGGCGACGACTTTGCAATCCCAGAGACCAAATCAGGACTGAGGATACACCAGGGACTAAACCGTGCACTAGGTGCCAGTTCTGTAAATTTATAAATCAAGATATGGAGTTTCTGCATCCAGACACTGGTGTAACTTATACACTAAGAACCAGTGCAAGGTGTGATACTTCACATGTGGTTTACCTTGCTACTTGCAAAGTATGCAGTAAATTCTATGTGGGAAAGACAGAAAGACTATTAAGGGATAGGATCAGGGAACACCTATACCATATTAAGAAGGGTAGTGTGTTCAATGCTTTAGCAAAACACATTACAGAAACGAATGATCAACACACCTTTACATTTATGGCATTAGGTAAATGTTATGAGAACTTGAGGAGTGGTGACACCAGAGTCCAAATTGAGAACCTGGAGGCTAAATGGATTGTGAGATTAAGAGCTAACACAGGACATGGTCTTAATGACCATGTACCATTGAGAACCATCCTGAAAAATAGACCATTACGTAGGTAGAATCTGTTACATTTATGTGGTTTATGTGTATTTGTAATGTGTATTTTTTGTAATATTGCTTTTATGAAATGTGGTTTTTGCAATTAAGTTTTTTTATATATTTTTTTATATATTTTACTATGCATTTTACTGTGGGCTGAATACAATTGTTCTTTGTGCCTTTAAGAGTTTTCTCTTTTTAATCATGTGACTAGCTAATGCTTAGTATAAGAATGGGTGTGTTGAGTGCTGCTTTTTATACACCTGAAGAAGCCTTGTGTGAAAGCGCTTGTGTGTCTTGTAATAAATCAGCTGAAGAAACTGGACCCTTGCCTCTGCCTGCTTTTACTCTTCGGATTAGGTTAATGTTGTTTTATATGTATATATATATATATATATATATATATATATATATATATATATATATATATACATATATAGGTTCCCTATTAGAAGACTGAAGACACATTCTTTCGAATGTGTCTTGGTCAAACTCAAAAGCCTGAAATGGCAAAATATTGAAGCGGCTTTTAAGCAAATTCTTTCCCTGGGAAAGAATTTGCTTGGCCGCTTCATTACTTTGCTGTTTTCGGCACTGTAGTACAGTCTTGGAGTTGGTATATTTAAGTGGGGGGGGGTGTGTGTGTGTGGAAGCTCCTCACTTAATGTAATGTTTAAAGTATGTTTTTTTTTTGTTTTTTGTTGGAACAGCGATTTTTTTCCCTAGAAAAAAAATCTTTGTTCTGACAGTTCAAAATTGTAAGCTTTCGCTTACATAGGGTCAATTAATCACCGTTCGCTTTATTAAGTGCTCAGTTATCTAATATAGACCCATATATATATATATATATATATATATATATATATATATATATATATATATATATATATATTTATATAAATTAACATCATTTATATATCCCCGGGCCCCCACTGAAAAAGGGCTATCAGCTCAGCCAGACAAACCTGGTCAAAAATAAATGATTGCGCTATCTATATATAAATTCAAAAGATTTACATACACAAGTGTGTAATTATAGTAAAACTGGGGAATAGCACACACCACTGAATTATAAATATCAACAGTTAAATATTAAATAAATAAATAATAAGTGCTATAATTACTGTTAGGGGCAGGGTTAGCATTTGCATTATGGTTGGGGTTGGAGGTGGTTTAATTATTTATACTAACCCGTACCTTAACTCTATCCCTAAACGTAGCAATAATGTTCATACGAAAATATTAGGCTATCTGTCTGCAGACTATTATAAACCTATCCAATAACAATAAGTTAGAATCGAACTTTGCACTTTGCATCTGTGAGATAAAGAACTTAACCATTATGGCAACCCCCCTAAAGCTAATTAATACTAACTCTGTCTGTAACTGTAAGTCCATACCCTAATATTAACTCCAACTCTAACCATAATGCTAATGCTAGCCCTATCCCTTACCTTCACAGTAAGCATAACATATAAGGACTCCTAGTCTTCACTAAAATGAACATTCACACATTGAATGCTGAAATGGAATACTCCCCTGCTAAATCAATATACCAGCGCACACACAATTTATAATTGTGATGTTCCAGAACAGATAATGTGAAATTTAATATTCAGGCTTTGATTTAGTGATTGGAACCCTACGTATACACAAACACACACACACACACACACACACACACATAAATATGTGTGTGTGTGTGTGTGTGTGTGTGTGTGTGTGTGTGTGTGTGTGTGTGTGTGTGTGTATGTGTGTGTGTGTGTGTGTGTGTTTGAAAGACAATGATATAAATTTATGAGTCCAGCTTGAGTGAACTGACAGGAATCATGTGTTACAGCATATAAATATTGCATATCATGTAAACATGAGTATTTATATCACTGCTCTAGTGAATATAATTCATTTTCAAAGTTGTTGTTGTGTCTTTCGGCTTTTCCCGGTTAGGGGTCACCACAGTGGAACTCCAGTCTGCTAATGATTGGCAGTTGATTTTTACGTACTGAGTTGCCAGCCCTGACGCACAACCTTCAACAAAGGTACACCCATTCACTAATGTCTCCACGCAGAAGACACTCTAGCTGAGAATCGAACCAGACACCATCTTACTGTGAGGCGACAATGCTACCGCAGCACCACCACCGCAGTCTATCATTCATTTTCAAAGTATTAATTTCTAACCACGTTATAAGTCCTTGATTACTCTGAAGTTCCAACTGAGCCTGTCTACAGCTGGTGGTTCATTTCCCTAATTTTTAAGTAGTCTCAGCCATCAACCCACAAACTAAAAGTTTTCTCTGTGTTTATATATATATATATATATATATATATAAACACACACACACACACACACACACACACACACACATATATATATATATATATATATATATATATGGGTCTATTTTAGAAGACTAAAATCCCACTTACCCGACTTTCATAATGCCGAGACAAAAAAGCCGACAACAGCATGTCACTGACCTCCTGGAACAACAACTTTCAACTCCAGGTAAGTAACCACTTGGCCAAACTGAAAAACTAATTAAAACTGAAGCAAATTAAACTCACCCATGTTGGGGGCTTTGCTCCCCACACTCCCTTAACTAAATATATCAACTCCAAGATCGCAGTACAGTTGGGGTAAGGGACAATGTTCAACATGATGGCCAAGTGGTTACTTACCTGGAGTTGAAAGTCGATCTTCCGGGAGTTCGGTGAGATGTGATTGTCGCTTTTTCGTCTCAGTATTATGAAAGTTGGGTAACTGGGATTTTGGTCTTCTAAAGTAGACCTATATATATATATATATATATATATATATATATATATATATATATATATATATATATGTATCTACTTCATATGTTCGAAATGTTTGAAATGTCGAACATATGAAAACAAAAGTAAAAAGCAACAAACACTTACCTAAACACTGCAAGCAGGGGGGCAAGCCCCCTGCATCCTCCCCCGTAACTTAAATACATCAACTCCAAGATCGCACTACAGTGCAGGAATAGAAATCTTTCCATTCCGCACTGTACGGAGATGCGGGTTCCACATTGTCGGCATTTCAGATGTTGATCATATGGTCTCGGCCATATGAAATTCGGCATTTTGATCGGCAATGTGAAGGGGACCCGATTTTAGATACACTGTCTTTTAATAGTTTTTATTTTTCTGCTTGTTTATAAAATGCTCTGGAAATGGCATTTCAGTAATTTCAATAAATAAATAAAGTGAATAATTATTGGTAATAATATAGTTTATATCTATATTATTTAAAGTATTTATTTATTTATTGCCGTTTGTTTACCAGGTAAGTGAGCTAGTCTGTTAACCCTTTTCAGCCATGACTTGGGCTCACAGAAAAGAGTAAATACATCATTGTACACCAATGCAGACTAGACAATTAAAGTTACAGTACAGATAGAATAAACAGTAGCTGGAACACTTAACCATGCATGTTGTCACTTTGGTACAACATATAATACAACTGATGGTGAATACATACAGTTGATATAGACATCTGGTATGTACAGGTGCACAACATACAGATACTAAGTGCACTTCAACAGCGGTATTTAACTTCTGAGCTGAAGCAATAACAGCAGGTGTTAACCATTCCATGGTAGCAGTTGCAAATGGATTCTGGAATGAATGAATGAAGCTTGCAAAATTTATCACCTGTTTAGATAGTAAGACTTTAATCTGATTGACAATAATTTAGGAAAAGTGAAAGTTTGTTGCGTAAGAGGTTAGTGGGTACAAAGAAGTGTCCACATGGACTAAAATTGAATTTTTTTATGTTATTTATAGCTGACTTTAGAAAGTGGGCATAATCATTGGCCAAGGAGTGGTTGTTTGTGTATGTGGGGGATGTCCTTGGATGGTGTGGAATTATTTAATGCTCCAGTCCATTATTTAAATTCTTTCCAGAAAAAGTAAGACCTAGTCTAACTTAGCTTTTTGTTTATTTATTTTTGCTAAAGTACATCTACTTGACTAAATTTGTAGCTACTTTAGTTTCTCTCTAAGTTAAAAAAGTTTATTGCAGTCGATTATTAAATGGGTCCCTTTTCCAAGCTTCCCAAACTTTATCTCTAGATCTCATTTTGTTGTTACTTCCCATCCATGGGCAAACTTATGCCCTAAGTCTTCATTTAGTAAGAGGAAATAAAGTATCATGTACTGAGAGAATTGCAGACAAGTAGAATTCAAAAGCTGCACAATGGTCAGTCATGAGATACTGAGAGGCCCATTCTATAGAATTAAGAAGTGTATTATGTTGTAGTTTAGCAGTTTAAGGAGGAGCTTCCTTTAACTATCTGAGGAAGGTTTTTAAATGTATGGAAAGCCAAGTGACTATTACTGGTATTGGTCAATTAATACATTGGACAGTGGTTCAGTGAGAATTGCCCTATGTTGCATACTGGTACTTGTTTGGGTTGGTGTGGAGCTAGTTCTTGTTTTAATGTCAAGCCAAGTATGTGTGTGTGTGTGTGTGTGTGTGTGTGTGTGTGTGTGTGTGTATGTGTGCGTATTAAATGTATTACATTAATCTGCTGCAAGAATTTATTGAGGAGTGGGGTTGAGTCTTTTCCAGTGACATTTATATAGAAGTTACCCAGAATGACCGTGTTCTTATTGATTCCCTTGAAGAACACATCTTGGATAGCTGAGGCAATGGGGGGGGGGGGGGTATATACTGATACAATCATCAGCTGAATATGACCTTCAATGGTGATGTGGAAGAGAACCTGATTAGGACTGTTGTCATCTTTGGTTAGTGATTAATAGGGAAACATCTATTATCGTACATTATATATTCTTTTTTATTGCACACAGAACACATCTGCCACATCTCAGACCTGGTCTTTTGTCACTATAAATGAAGTAATTGTGATGAATAAAAGATGAGAGCCAGGCGTTGACTTTTTGCCATGTTTCTGAAATGGCTAAAATGTGAGGATGATTGGCTTCTAATCAAGTCTGTAAATTAGACCATTTATTGTATAGACTACATGAATTTAAGGTCTTTGTTTCTCTTGGAGTTTGTGCTATTGTTGACTATTTGAGTGCAGGGCTGAGATGGTCCAGCATTCATATCTATATCACCAGAATGGGCCAGTATTAATAGCGGATAGTATAGTTCAGAGAGAAGGCCTTTGAATTTTGGTCAAAAGGTTAGAATGTTTTTTAGGGGATAGCTTTGAAGTAAGTTTACTGTTAGAGTTACTGAGTATGTGGTATGTTTTTATTTGAAAATAGCGAAAGAGATTTAGTTTGGTGCATTTTAGCTTTGGGTACTGAAGTGGAATAGTGTCTGAAATATATAAGCAGCAGTCAAGGAGAGATGCAAGAGTTATGAGAGTGGGAGCTATCCTTGGAGTCTATATTACATAAACGAAAATCCAAAAATGCGAACAACCTAAAGGTCGAAAATGCAGGACCTCAAGCATGCTATTGTGGGGGGCTGTGCTCCCCACATCCCCCGCTAAATATATATATACCAACTCCGAGATCCACTACAGTGAGGAAAGGGCAAATATTCCACTCCTCACTACACTGCGATCTCACAAAAAGCAGATCGAGATCCGGCATTTCCGAACTTTAGGTCGTTCACTATTTTAAGCTTTCAGCATTCTAATAGGAAACCTATCCTTCTATTACAAACTAAATACATAAAAACATACACAACAGCATATAAAAGTGAAAGTGCAAGTAGGTGAAAAAAATTGGGTACGGAGGCTGTCAAAGTTCAGCACAGCACACCATAGTGCTTTGATATAAATACACCTGAATAACTAATACTTCAGGAATTTTCTGAAGGAATCCACTGAATTGCAAGTCCAAATTGGAAAGATAGTTAATTCCGGAGACTGGTAGGTCTGGTGATGGATGGGGTCACTGGGGTAGCCAGAAAGAATGAAGAAGAAGGATGTCGAAAGAAAAAAAAAGATAAGAGAATGTTGGAGTAGAGGTGTTGACAAGTCATTGCTGAGGAAACATCTGTCCATTTAGTTGCTAGCTCAGGTCGGGGTGACACATTTCCAAATATGTAGCTGGATACCCTCATGATACCTTTCTCCGTCATCCATGTAGTATGTAAAAAGCTGTCCTCATCTCAGGCTGGATATATATTTTCCCATCCAAAGACATTGCAGCGGTATAGTAGCCATGCTGCAATTGCTTTGCCTTCCTTTAGATAAAATGTAAAATTATACTGCTGGCAGTTTTGATTAATCACACAAGTAAAATAGTGAATCTTGAGGTGCTGTTCTTGTTCCACATTATTGCCCCATCCTAATGATCTACAGTTGAATAAGATGGTGCTGCATTGCTCTGTTGCTGTCTTCATGCCTTGGATGATGTGCTAAACTAATATTCCTTCAGAAGAAGTTGGTGGTTGATGGAATGGAACATTCACTTAGCCATATGTCTCTGGAGCTCCCATTTGATCTTGCAGGCAGGTCTGCTTTTAGACAATTCTCTGATTTTTTTGCATTTGGGTACAGTTCTCATTATAGAGAACAAACTCATTTCAATGAGGTTACTTACTTCCCCCAATATGGTTCCAATTTAGTTCTTATTTTTCATTTCAGGTTCTTGTTATACATTTTTGTGGGTCAGTTGTCCTCTCTATCATCAACTAGCTGAATTTGTGATGGAATGTCTATAAAGCAAACTGAATGAAATGGTAACTCAGTGAGGTTGTGGTTCATGTGGAGTTGAGATTCCAGTATATTCTTATGGTTTCATAAATACATAACTCATACAGAAGCACTATTCCTAACCACACACCCCATACACACAGAGTGGCATTTAGTACCAAAGTTATCACATTTGCAACAAGCCTCTGTACTATGCCAAGGTAGCCAGTCACACAAAGGTCCACTCACGCTACCATTCCTATGGACATGCCAGAAATATCTACAGATACATAGAACCTACTCATACCATCATGAACACCTACAAACATTACCTGCATAATCATATGTTTCCTCATACTTACCAATGCCACTGGTGGTGTTCAGTCCAACCTCCTGATCTTAATGTTTGTATCATCAGGATGTGGATCCTCTTTATGTATCAGTTCTCCACATTGTTGTCCCTTCCTAGTGCTTTACAGGAACAATGTGTGGGATGCAGATTTTTCAAAAGGATGAGCTGTGCTTCTCATATAAAGTTGAGCTAAGTTGTATTTTTACCAAGTTTGTAGCAGGAACCGTAGTTCTTTGGATCGAGATAAAGGAGAGATGCCAGGACCATGGCCTACAGGGCTAAAGACGCAGGTAGTGCCCAGGTGAACTGTGTACATTTTGGCCCTCTCGTACCGGAGGCACTGGGAGGAATGGAGGGATGAGGAGACCCTTCCTGGGACTGAGGTCAGTCGGGCATTTATCTAGATCCACAGAGGATAGTATCACTTAGATGTAACAGGTGAATGAAGGAGAGGAGTATACGAAGAGGTAGGTCACAAATACAAAAATCTCCTAGTGGATGCAGTCAACAGGACAAATCCCCAGGGCAATATGAGAGGCTGGTAGCCACAAACAAAAAAAATCTCATGGTGGAAGCAGTCAACATCATAAATTCTGAGGGCATCTAGAGATTCAGTACTGGCTGGAGCCCAAGAACTGATGTGGACTGAGGCAGTAGGAGAGGTTGATGGATCCAATGATGGACAAGGGCACTGGGGTTGCTGGAAAGAATGAAACAGAAGGGGAAAAAAAAGATAGAAGAGTGTACTACAGTGGAGTTGCTGTCTGCTTGATAATATATTGCTGAGGATGCCTCTGTCCATCTAGTCGGTAATTCAGGAGATGAGACTTTTCTAAACATGTAGCTGGAAGCCCTTGTACTAGCTTTCCCTTTATCTTCTAGTGTGTCGAAAGTTGTCCTCATCCTAGGCTGGATGTATGATATTTTCTGCATCTTAACATAGCTGCAGTGGTATAGTGGGGAAGGTGCAGTTATGTTGCCATCCTTCAGAAAACATGTAGACTTAAAAAATCATGTGATCACATTGTTGGCAGCTCTGAGTGAATCTCATTATGCTCCTCCTGTACATATCGCTGCGCATCCTGATGTTCCCCGGGAGCACAGGATGGTGTTGTATTACTCAGCTGTTGTCTTCTTCCTTCAAATGAATTGTTAAACCAGTAGTTTTTCAGAACAAGTTGGTGACTGATGTAATGGAGCACTCATTTATCTCTATGTAACTGGAGTCCCCTGTCGAACTTGCAGGCCAGTCTGCTTTTAGACACGCCACTGTTTTTTTTTTCATTTGTGCACTATTACCATTACAGAGGACATACTCACTGAATTCCCATTTCACTGAGGTCACCCTCTTCCCCAGAAATGGTTCAACGTTTGTTCAGTTTTTTACTTCAGGTCTCTGTTATCGATATCTGTGGGTCAATCATCATCTCCAAAATCATCAAACTGCATTTCTGATGGGATGTCAGTAGGGCAAAATGAATGAAATAGGATCCCATTGAGGCTGTGGTTGATGTTAACGTGAAATTCCATCATATTTTTAAATCCATACACAAGCAGTCCTCTTAATCATAAAAACTATACACACAGACTGGCATTTAGTAGCAATGTTATCACATTTGCGACAAGCCTCCGTACCACGTCAAGGTAGCCAGTCACACAGAGGTCCAGTCACACAACCATTCCTATTTGCTGTCTACAGACACATAGACCCTACTCATACCATTATTCATACTAACAAACAGTACCTGTATAATCATACATTATTCTCACACTTACCAATGTGTCACTGGTGCTATTTACCACAACCTCCTGATGTTAATGTTTGCATCATCAAGATGTCGATCCTCTTCATGTCTTGGCTCTCCACATTGTTGTCCCTTCCTTGTGCTTTACATGAGCAAACATAGCATTCCAAAGTATGAAATATGCTTCTCGTAAAATATTGAGCTAACCCCCAAGAACTTATTCAGACTGGGGCAGTAGGAGAGGCTGGTGGATGTGATTCATGGACAGGGACACTGGGTTTGCTGGAAAAATTTAAGAAGAGGGCCAAAAAAGATAATGGAGAAAGCTGTTGTGGAGGTGCTGTCCTTTGGATAATGTATTGTGAGGTTGCTTCTGTCTATCTAGGTGGTAGCTGAAGTGGGTGGCACATTTCCAAATATGTAGCTGGATGCCATCATGCTATCATTCCTTTCATCATCCATGTAACAGCCAACAGTGGAATGTCAAGAAGATGTGGATTGCTGTCCTCCTCAACACCATGAAGGACTTGAACAGACACCATTAATCAGAAATGGTAGTGATGAGGAACTCTTTAGGAGCCCGAACCATGCAGCAGAGGGCAGTATCAACATACCCACAGAGCGGGGCACTGTCATTGAAGAGCCCACTGCCATCAGCTTTGTAAGTGCCCTTAAAATTCCAGGCGTGTTGGAGTTTTCCCTCTGCTTACTATTTGCCAAGCTTGTCAGCTACACCTTCCTTTACTGGCTACCACTGTTCATTCCCAACGTAGCACATTTGGATTCAAAAGGTGCTGGAGATATATCTACGTTCTTTGATTTTGGAGGAATTTTAGGTGGGATAATTGCAGGTATAGTTTCTAACTACACGGCAGGGAGAGCGACAACCTGCTGTGTGATGCTCATTGTAGCAGCTCCCCTGTTGTTCCTGTATAACAATATCGGTCAGAATGGAATTGGAACCACAATTGCTATGCTGATTGTGTGTGGAGGTCTGGTGAATGGTCCATATGCTCTCATCACTACAGCCATCTCAGCTGACCTGTTTCAGCTCCTGCTTCACATCTGGAATACATTTTGGATTGCACCTGGTTTCTACAACAAGCTTTCTGTACTTATTAAGGGACCAAGATGGGGACCAGGAAAGCTAAGACTGGGTCTTCCAGAGGAAATTCCCAAGGTTTGCTGTACTTTGAAAGTAGAACCGGTATATCCGAAGAAGAAAAACAGTAATTCTTCAGATATGGGACTGATGCACAATTATCAGTACAAGAAGAGGTCATTGTCACCTTTTCATGCAAATGTCCGAGAGCAGCGAACAAGACATGGTGGTTACATTGGTGAAACTGGTGGACTTTCAAGAGAAAAAGAGCGACCTTTGGAACATTACAGTTTGCATGATGAGCGTAGCACTTCATACACACACCAATCTCATACACACCCCCTCCCTCTCTCATACATACACCACACCTCACACATCTATACTACAATGCCTACCTTCCCACAACAAGCTCTACTACTATCTAACCTTTTAATATCCCTAACCTACATTACCCAACTTAGCCTCCACACTAACACATGCCTACCTCTAAATACACACACCACCACCTCACACCCCCCAGATATATCCCACTCATATTCACAGATCTCTCCAGAACTTTACTCCTCCAGCCCATCCAATCTTTTCAAACTCTCCTTACTCCCTACATCACCATCTCCTCACCCCACTCTATCTACTTTCTCTAAGACAACCCTCCCCCCAAAAAACATACTTCCCTTTATCCTCTAC
Source organism: Protopterus annectens (assembly GCF_019279795.1). Taxonomy (NCBI): domain Eukaryota; kingdom Metazoa; phylum Chordata; order Ceratodontiformes; family Protopteridae; genus Protopterus; species Protopterus annectens. The sequence goes on along the minus strand of NC_056743.1, from coordinate 173,159,453 downwards.
TTTTCTTCAATCAGCTCCTCTCTCATATCTCACTCTCTCTGTCAGGTGACATCCACCCTAACCCAGGCCCAACCCCTACCTGTACCCACCCTAACCCAAGTTCTAATCAACACAAACACAAGACTATCCACCTCATGACCCTAAATGCACAAAGCCTCCGTAATAAAATCCCCAGCCTTCATGCCCGGCTCTCTTACAACCAGCCAGACATAACCGCTGTCTCTGAGACCTGGCTCAAACCCTCCATCAGAGATAATGAAATCCTTCCTCCAGGTTACCACATTATACACAATGATAGAACTTATAGAAAAGGAGGTGGCGTAGCAATTATCTACTCCTCCACGCTCACTTTTACTCCATTGACCAACCCCATCCCAACATTTGCCAATGCAGAAATGACTGTAGGCTTTCTAAAACTTAACAACTATAAATCCATCTGCATCTGCTCCATCTACATCCCACCCGGAGACAATACCAAAACTCTGGAAGACATCCTCTCTTGGTTTAACTCAAACATCAAATATGAAACCTACATTCTTGGTGATGTAAATATTAACTGGACCTCCTTCCTCATAGATACCCCATCTCACTCTATCAGCCTCTACAATTTCACCCAATTAATAGACCTTCCTACTAGGCCAAACAAAGATGGTTCCTTCGGTACCATCTTAGATTGGATATTAACAACACATCCCAACTATATCTTGAAAGCTGGTATAATACCAGACCCACTAGGCGACCACTTACCAGCCTTCACTGACCGCCTATCCTCACACATAGAAAAACAACACATTTTCAAACAATCCCGTAACCTATCTTCCTTCAACCCCGAAATCTTCTCTGAATGCCTCAAGGCTACTAATTGGTCCCCACTGAAAATCCTTCCACTAGATAACGCCGTCACATATTTTATCCAAACCTTCCTTACCTTACTTGATAAAGTAGCCCCTTTACAAACCAAACGTATCAAAACAAATTCGTGCCCCTGGCTATCTCAAGAAACTAAATTGATAATCACTCAGAGAAACTAAAAGTGGAAACTGTACCAAAAACAGAAAAACCCCACCACCCTCCAAGAATATAAACATCTTCGTAACCTGGCCAAAAAATCAATAACAAAAGATTGCAAAAACAATCCAAAGAAATTCTGGACATCCATCTCTTTAATACTCAACCCTGGTAATACTTCCAACCCCTGCCTCAATCCCAACCTCTCAAGTCTTGAAACGGCCACTAACTTCAACACATTTTTCATTGATTGTATAGCTAAATTATCCTCCACTTTCCCCAATCCATCCATCATTACTAACCCCTCACCCTGCACCCCAAACCCTCTCTCTCACCCCCCTCCTCCACCGATATTCTCACTTAAACCTGTCTCCATCTATACTATAAAAAGACTACTGCAAAATCTAAAACCATGCCGCAATGCCCCCGACAACCTTCCAGCAAATTTTCTTCAAATATCAGCCGAATCTATAGCCTATCACATATCCATCCTCATTAAGAGATCCATTCAGGAATCCTATGTACCAACCATCTGGCGTTATGCATATATAATTCCTCTCCACAAAGGTGGTAAGAACAGACACTACCAACTTCAGACCCATAGCTATACTCTCTCCTCTCTCTAAAATTCTAGAGAAAGCCATCCACTCCCAGCTCATGCCCTACCTAATCCAGCACAACCTCCTCTCTCCCACCCAGCACGGCTTCCGCCCAGGCCACAGCACCAGGACAGCCCTCATTTACAGTCAACCTAGCATGTGAGAGCGGCAAATACGTATCTTCTCTTTTTCTTGACCTCTCAAAGGCATTCGACACTATTTCCCATTCCCTGCTCCTGTCCCAGCTCTCACACTTGCATCTATCTCCCTCAACCCTAGACTGGTTCTCCAGCTACCTTTCTACGCGCCAGCAGGCTGTACAATGGAAAGAGTCAACCTCCCCTTTCTTACCTACACCCACAGGAGTTCCCCAAGGATCAGTACTTGGCCCTCTGCTCTTTAACTTATTCATTAACAACTTTCACCTCTCCATCCCTGAAGCCTCAGTCATCCAATACGCAGATGACTCCACTATCATCTGCTCAGCCTCCTGCCCCTCCAAACTTCTACTTAATACCCAAACAGCCTTCTCCAAAATTGAATCATGGATGCAATTGCATCACTTGGCCGTAAATGCCAACAAAACAAAGCTAATGATATTTACTCCCACTAAAACTTCCCAGTTCCACAAAGTCCAATTTTCCATCAAAAGCCACAATAACACACCTCTTGAAATCGTTCCTAGTACCAAACTACTTGGCATTACCATCGATGAAAACCTAAAATTCGACTCCCACATCCTCTCAGCAATCAAAAAAACCCACCAGAAAATCGGCCTTCTCTACAGACACAACTACTACCATACTCCATCTTCCCGTCATACCCTTGCATCTACCTTCCTTCTCCTCTCTCTCTTGTACAGTGCTCCCCTATTCTCTAACCTACAACTCGGACTCCGTGCTAAACTTGAGGCCTGTTACAACAAAATCTGCAAATTTGTAACCAATTCTAAGAACTCTTCCCATCACTGTCACTCCCTACACATCCTAAACTGGCTAGAACTCCACAACCACCTAAAGTACCTACAACTTACAACAGCCCACAGACTCATCTTTAAACCAGCAGAATGCCCCTCTCTTGCTAAATCTCTAACACCCTACACACCTACCCATACCCTGAGATCCACAGGCCAAAACCTCCTGCATGTACACAAACCCATCAACCCAACTGGTAAACTACTACTATCCCACACTATAGCCAAACTATGGAACAATCTCCCCACACCACTATGTAATATACCTAACCACAACAATTTCAAATCCATGCTTCTCTCCCATCTCTCCTCCAAATGAGAATGTCCTTCACATGCTCCCACCTAAAACTCCCACACTACTAACTCCACACCTAAATCATCATTTCTTTGCCTACTTTAACTTAATTCAGAGATCTTGCTCAGAACACCTTTTCATAAATATTTTGCATGCATGCCTCTGGCCTACCTTACTCATATTCTGAAACTTTCATTGTTTGTTTTTCTTATCCATTGTATCCATAATATTATTTTCCTCTGTAATATTGTTAATTTGTCTCTATTCGTATGTATTTGTATGTCTGTTTGGGGCTTTTCCCCCTCGGGTCTCCACTGAAAAAGGGTAATTCTTACCCAGCTGGACCAACTCGGTTAACAAATGCAAATAAATAAATAAAATAGAAAGTGGTTCTCATATCAGTACTGAGACCAGGATGGATAAAGACCTAAGTACATCCCAGGCGACCTGTTTACATATATGGTCTCTAACGTCTGAGACACTAGGAGAGAGGTAAAGGCAAACCCATCCTTTGAGGGAGGGAGTTTGTCTAGGCATTCCTTTAGGGAAACATGGTCCATGCAGTCGAGTAACCTAGGAATGAAAAAGGTAAACTTAGTGGAGAGGAATATCAAGGGATAGGTCATAAAAAAAATATCCATGTTAGGAGGAGACAACAGCAGAAATTCCCAGGACATGTTTAGGTTCTGCACTAGTGCAAGATTTAGGGCAGATATAGACTTGTGGCAGTAGGAGATGCTGTTGGATTCAATGATGGGCAGGCAGCAGTGGAGTAGCTGGAAGGAATGAAGCATAAGGGAACCATAAAAAGTTATGGAGAATGCTGCAGTGGGGGTATAACCTTTTGACAATGCATTGGTGAGGATGCGTGTGTCCTTCTAGTTGGTAGTTCAAGTGTGTGACACATTTCCAAATATGTAGCTGGATGCAGTCATGCTAACTTCTCTTCATCATCCATGTAGCATGTAGAAGGTTGTTCTCATCCGAAGCTGAACATATCATATTTTTCCCATCCTAATGCTCTGTATTTATACAGTGGGCATGTTGCAGTTACGTTATCATCCTTAAGATAAAATGTACAATTAAGAAACCATGTGCCAAATTGTTGGTAGTTCTCATTAATCACACAATTAAAATAGTGAATCTTGTGGTGCTCTTCTTGTCCCACATGCTTGCCCCATTCTGATGCTCTACAGTAGAATAAGATGGTGCTGCATTGCTCTGTTGCTGTCTTCATGGCTTGGATGACGTGCAAAACTAATATTCCTTCAGAAGAAGTTGGTGGTTGATGGAATGGAACATTCACTTAGCCATATGTCTCTGGAGCTCCCATATGATCTTGCAGGCAGGTCTGCGTTTCGACAATTCTCTGATTTGTTGCATTTGGGTATAGTTCTCATTATAGAGAACAAACTCATTTAAATGAGGTTGCTGACTTCCCCAATATGGTTCAAATGTTGTTCTTTTTTTTTCATTCCAGGTTCTTGTTATACATTTTTGTGGGTCAGTTGTCCTCTCCATCATCAACTAGCTGCATTTGTGATGGAATGTCTATAAAGCAAACTGAATTAAGTGGTAACTCAGTGAGGTTGTGATTGATGGGGAGTTAAAATTCCAGTGTATTCTTATTGTTTCATGAATACATAACTCCATACAGAAGCAGTCTTCTTAACCACACACCTCATATACACAGACTGGCATTTAGTACCAATGTTATCACATTTGTAAAAAAAAGTTCTGTACTATGCCAAGGTAGCCAGTCACACAAAGGTCCACTCACACTACCATTCCTATGGACATGCCAGAAATATCTCCAGACACATAGAACCTACTCATACCATCACGAACACCTACAAACAGTACCTGCATAATCCTACGTATCCTCATACTTACCAATGTGCCACTGGTGCTGTTTGTTCACCCTAACCTCCTGAGCTTATTGTTTGCATCCTCAGGATGTGGATTCTCTTCATGTGTTGGTTCTCCACATTGTTGTCCCTTCCAAGTGCTTTACAGGAACAATGGGTGGGATGCAGAATTTTCAGAAGGATGAGCTGTGCTTCTCATACAATGATGAGCTAAGTTACATTTTTACCAAGTTTGTAGCAGGAACCATAATTCTTTGGATCAAGATAATGGAGAGAGGTGAGGACCATGGCCAATAGGGATAAAGCCGTAGGCAGTGCCCAGGTGAACTGTTTACATTTTGGCCATCTAGTATCTGAGGCACTGGGAGGGAGGGATGGGGAGACCCTTACTGAGACTGAGGTCAGTAGAGTATTTATGTAGATCCACAGAGGAAAGCAGCAATTAGATGTAACAGGTGAATGAAGTGGAGGGGTATACCAAGAGTTAGGTCAGAAATACAAAAATCCACTCATGGAAGCAGTCAACAGCACAAATCTCCAGGGTAATATGAGAGGCTGGTTGCCACAAATAAAAAAAATCTCTTGGTGGAGGCAGTCAACATCATAAATTCTGAGGGCATCCAGAGATTCAGCACTGGCTGAAGCCCAAGAACTGATGTGGACTGAGGCAGTAGGAGAGACTGGGTGATCCAACAATAGACAGGGGCACTGGGGTTGCTGGAAAGAATGAAGCAGAAGTGGACAAAAAAAGATAGAAGAGGGTACTACAGTGGAGTTGCTGTCTGCTTGATAATATATTGCTGAGGATGCCTCTGTCCATCTAGTTGGTAACTCAGAAGGTGAGACTTTTCTAAACATGTAGCTGGATGCCCTTGTAATAGCTTTCCCTTTATCTTCTAGCGTGTAGAAAGTTGTCCTCATCCTAGGCTGGATGTATGATATTTTCTGCATCTTAACGTAGCTGCAGTGGTATAGTGGGGAAGCTGCAGTTATGTTGCCATCCTTCAGAAAACATGTAGACATATAAAATCATGTGATCACATTGTTGGCAGCTCTGAGTGAATCTCATTATGCTCCTCCTGTACATATCGCTGCGCATCCTGATGTTCCCCGGGAGCACAGGATGGTGTTGCATTACTCAGCTGTTGTCTTCTTCCTTCAAATGAAGTGTTAAACCAGTAGTTTTTCAGAACAAGTTGGTGATTGATGGAATGGAGCACTCACTTATCCCTATGTAACTGGTGTCCCCTGTCAAAATTGCAGGTCAGTCTGCTTTTAGACACTCCACTGTTTTTTTTTCATTTGTGCACTATTATCATTACAGAGGACATACTCACTGAATTCCCATTTCACTGAGGTCACTCTCTTCCACAGAAATGGTTCAACTTTTGTTCAGTTTTTTACTTCAGGTCTCTGCTATCGATATCTGTGGGTCAATCATCATCTCCAAAATCATCAAACTGCATTTCTGATGGGATGTCAGTAGGGCAAAATGAATGAAATAAGATCCCATTGAGGCTGTGGTTGATGTTAATGTGAAATTCCATCATACTCTTAAATCCATACACAAGCAGTCCTCTTAATCACAAAAACTATACACACAGACTGGCATTTAGCAGCAATGTTATCACATTTGCAACAAGCCTCTGTACCACATCAAGGTAGCCAGTCACACAGAGGTCCAGTCACACAACCATTCCTATTTGCTGTCTACAGACACATAGACCCTACTCATACCATTATGTATACAAACAAACAGTACCTGCATAATCATACGTTATTCTCACACTTACCAATGTGTCACTGGTGCTATTTACCCCAACCTCCTGATGTTAATGTTTGTGTCATCAAGATGTCGATCCTGTTCATGTCTTGGCTCTCCACATTATTGTCCCTTCCTTGTGCTTTACATGAGCAAACATAGCATTCCAAAGTATGAACTATGCTTCTGGTAAAATATTGAGCTAACCCCAAGAACTTATTCAGACTGGGGCAGTAGGAGAGGCTGGTGGATCTGATTCATGGAGAGAAACACTTGGGTAGCTGGGAAAAATGAAGAAGAGGGCCAAAAAAGATAATGGAGAAAGCTTTAGTGGAAGTGGAGTCTTTTGGATAATGTATTGTTGAGGTTGCTTCTGTCTATCTAGCTGGTAGCTCAAGTGGGTGGCACTTTTCCAAATATGTAGCTGAATGCCATCATGCTATCGTTCCTTTCACCATCCATGTAACATGTAGAAAGTTGCCCTCATGCTAGTTCTGGGACCGAGATGGATAAAGACCTAAGTACATCCCAGATGGCCTGCTTACATTTATGGCATCTAAAGTCTGAGAGTCTGGGAGAGAGTTAAAGGTAGACCCATGCTTAGAGAGAGGGAGTTTGTCTAGGCATTCCATTAGGTTCATAGGTTCATAGGTAGGTACTAGGCTATTGGCCCAAGGGCCTGCGTAAGCCTAGCCAACAAGTTTCCCTGGCTTATGCCACCCAAGAAAGTTATTTTCCTGTGCCACTGTCGAGTAGAGACACAGAAGTGATCCCCGGGGTGTATTTTCTATTTCCCATCCACTCATCAAAATTTGTCTTGAAGCGTGCTAATGAAAAACTTTGCTTGACATAGATAGGTAGCCTGTTCCAGAGTATGGGAAGTCTCTGGGACAGGAATCTATCCCTCCAGCATGTCCTGTTTATTGTGGTGACAAGGTTTAGGTCCCTAGAGCGTGTAGCTCGGAGGGATTAAGATTTCTTTAAGTGTAGCATGTCCAACAGCTCTGGGTTTGACATAGCTTTATATATTAGGCAGAGATCACCTTGGAGTAGGTGATATGCTACAGAGTAAAGCTGGAGTTTTTTGAGGGGGCCAGTGTAGGGCATCTGTTTGAGGCCAGTAATCCTCTTTGTGAGTTACTTCTGTGGCCTTGTCAGCTGCTGTAGATGTCTTGTGAGGTACATTCCAAAAGGGGCATTGTACTCTATAATGGGTCTAATGAGTGTTGAGTAGATGGGAACAATGACCTCTTTTTTCCTGGATGAGAACCCTTTTATGATGAGCTGTGCCACATAGAAGGACTTCCTGACTACTGTGGCGATGTGACTATCAAAGGAGAGACTACTGTCCACCTGGGTCCCAAGGTCTCTTATCACACATTCTGTGTTAAGTAGATTGCTGCCTATGTGGTAGTTCATGGGTACAGAGTTTTTACCAAAGGGGATGACACTGCACTTTTTGGCATTGAGCTTGAGGCCATGGCTCTGACAACAGGCATCTGTCTCAGTGAGGCTCTTCTGTAGGATGTCCACCTCATTTGGGGACTTGACTATGGCTCCTAGTTTGCAGTCATCTGTGAACTTCATTAGCCAGAGGCCTTCTTTGTTAGCCTGTACTTCACAGAAGTAGATACCAAACAGGAGAGGTCCCAGGATGGAACCCGGTGGTACTCCAGTTGTCACTGCTTTGAGGTGAGATTTGGAGTCTGCAACTTTTACAGTGTGGGTTCTGTCAGCGAGCCAGTTGACAACCCATCTTGTGATGTAGGGATTTATACCTAGTTTAGTGAGTTTAGCTATAATTCCAGAATGGGGGATGGTGTTGAAAGCCTTGGCGAGGTCAAGATAGGCTGTGTGAACCACCTTATCCTCATCTACGGCTTTGGTGACTGCCTCAAAGAAGTTGATCAGGTTCAGGAGGCATGATTTGCCTTTCACAAACCCAAACTAGGTGGGATCCAGAGTTTGGAGGTTACCAATGTCTTTGTTTATGAGTTCCATGATGATACGTTCCATGGCCTTGCAGACCAGGCTCATCAGGCTAATAGGTCGATAGTTCCTGGGATCAGTGATGGCTCCCCTTTTGTGGAGTGGGATAACTGTTACTGTGTGCCATTAAATGGGCACAAAGCCTGATGCGTGGCTATTATTGAACATGGTGCTTAACTGGGGAGCCAGTTCATTCTGAAGTTTGTGTAAAATGCAGCCTGGGATGTTGTCCGGTCCCATGGATGCTGTGTTTTTGCATTTAGAGAGTGCAGCTTTTAGCTGCGTAGTTGTGATTACAGGGACTCTGCATTCTTCCTGTATAGATATGGGCCCTACAGGGGTGAGGGGAGGGTAAAGTTAGCACTGAACCTATCTGCCAGGATGTTGGCAATATCAGTTGGTTCTGTAATTTGCATGCCGTTGTGCTGTAACTCAGAGCAGATCTGGGTGTTGCCCTCGAGATTCTTGACATAGCTATAAAATGCTTTGTGGTTGTCCTTAGAATTAGTGGTGATTTCATTTTCATAGCTAGCTTTGGAGGATCTTATAAGAGATCTCAGCTTCTTACTGAGGGAGCTCCTCCATTCATGGGATTTTACTCTGTTTTGCAACTGTTTCTTCCTTCTGTTGTCCAGTTTGTTTATGGCAGGGGTCCACCAGATTGGCTTCCTTTTTTGGAGGATAGTGTTTTGGTTCTGTTTGGGATAGCACGATCCATGCACTCGTGTAAGTGCTTATAGAGTGCATTTGTGTAGGATTCAGCAGTTGTAACTGTATTGTCCACCTGCATGGGTGTCATGAAGTTCACCACTTCTGTCTTAAGAAGCATGAAGTTGGCTTTGGAGAATTTTTTTACCGTGGTTTCCTTAATGGGGGGTGGAGATGGGATGTGGATATCAAGGGTGATTAGCTTATGGTCGGTTCGGACCAACGAGGAGTTGACTTCAGGTGTGGAACACCGGTCACTCATGTTGGTAATGACTAGGTCTAGGATATTGTTGCCCCTGGTGGGGGTGTGGATAAGTTGATCCAGGGCATTGGAGTTTATGAATTCCAGAAAGCGTTGAGCTAAGGAGTTGGTACACGAGTAGTTTTCCCAGTTAATGGTGGGGTAGTTGAGTCGCCCATTATTAGGGTGTTTGGTTGAACCCTAATATTTTCCAGTACATCAAGAAAAGAGGAGTGGGAATCCTGTGGCATGGTGGGGGATCTGTAGCAAGCTACAATTTGGATTGCAGTTTTGCCCAGAGTTAGTTGCACTTGGATAACCTCGGATGCATTATGCTGAGCCACTAGCCTGGAGGTGTGGATATCCTTAATGAATATGGACACACCTCCACCTTTGGTGATTTGGTCCAGGTTACATGGCTGAAAAGTGTGGTACGAGTTATAGCCTGATAGTGCAGGGGTGCTCTCTGGAGCCTTGAACCAGGTCTCAGTCACTGCACAGAAATCGATGTTCTCCATTTTAAGGAGTGCCTCCAGTGAGTGCATTTTGAGATTTAGACTTCTAGCATTGAGTAGCATTACCCTCAGTTTTTGCTTGCCTGTTCCTATTACTGTGGTGAATTTGTTATTTGAACCTTGCCTATAAAAGGCACTACAGGGGCAGCAAGAGCCTTAGACAGTATCCGAAATCCAAGGGGCGACAGGTGCAGGCCATCTGTGGCAAAGCATCGTGGTCTGTCGAACATGTCATCCCAAGCAGACAGATATTGGATCCCCTTAGAATGACACCAGAAGCTTAGCCAATTGTTCTCTTATGCTTAGGGAAACTTAACTTCCCTTAGGGAAACATAGCCCATGGAGTCGTGTAACCTAGGGATGAAAAAGGTAAACTTAGGGGAGAGGGATATGAAGGGATCGGTCATAAATAAAATACCCACGTTAGGAGTAGACAACAGCAGAAATTCCCAGGACATGTTTAGGTTCTGCGCTAGTGCAAGATTTAGGGCAGATATAGACTTGTGTCAGTAGGAGATGCTGTTGGATTCAATGATGGGCAGGCAGCAGTGGAGTAGCTGGAAGGAATGAAGCATAAGGGAACCATAAAAAGATAATGGAGAATGTTGCAGTGGGGGTGTAACCTTTTGACAATGCATTGGTGAGGATGCATGTGTCCTTCTAGTTGGTAGTTCAAGTGGGTGACACATTTCCAAATATGTATCTGGATGCAGTCATGCTAACTTCTCTTCATCATCCATGTAGCATGTAGACAGTTGTTCTCATCCGAGGCTGGACATATGATATTTTTCCCATCCTAATGCACTGAATTTATACATTAGATATATTGCAGTTACTTTGTCATCCTTCAGATAAAATGTACAAGTAAGAAACTATGTGATGACATTGTTGGTAGTACTCATTAATCACACAATTAAAATAATGAATCTTGTGGTGCTCTTCTTGTCAAACATTGTTACCCCATTCTGATGCACTACAGTAGAATAAGATGGTGCTGCATTGCTCTGTTGCTGTCTTCAGGCCATGGATGATGTGCTAATCTAATATTCCTTCAGAAGAAGTTGGTGGTTGATTGAATGGAACACTCACTTAGCTATATGTATTGGGAGCTCCCTTTTGATCTTGCAGGCAAGTCTGCTTTTAGACAATTCTCTGATTTGTTTCATTTGGGTACAGATCTCATTATAGAGAGCAAACTCATTTCAATGAGGTTGCTGACTTCCCCCAATAAGGTTCAAATTGTGTTTTTTTTTTTCATTCCAGGTTCTTGTTATACATTTTTGTGTGTCAGTTGTCCTCTCCATCATCAATAGCTGCATTTGTGATGGAATGTCTATAGCTTAAAGTCAATGAAATGGTATCTCAGTGAGGTTGTTGTTGATATGAATTTGAAATTACAATATATTCTTATGGTTTATTGAATACATAACTCCTTACACAAGCTCTCTTCTTAACCACAAACCCCATATACACAGACTGGCATTAATACCAATGTTATCACATCTGTATCAAGCCTCTGTACCATGTCAAGGCAGCTGTCACAGAGGTCCACTCACACTTCTCCTTTTCATAGGTTAGTACTAAGCTAAATGCCCTTTTGGGCCATTTTAAGCCTAGCCAATTATCCCTTGTGAGACTCAAACCCTGAACCTTGTGTTTGTAAGGCAAACACCTTAGCCATTAAGCCACCGTCCCATGTCTTGGTTCTTCTCATTGTTGTCCTTTCCTTGTGCTTTACATCAGCAATGGTTGGTAACACAACATTGTATGAACTATGCTTCTCATAAAATGTTGAGCTAACCCAAAGAACTGATTTAGACTGGGTAAGTAGGAGAGGCTGGTGGATCTGATTGATGCTCGGGGACACCATGGTAGCTGGAAAGAATGAAGAAGAGGACCAAAAAAATAGAGAAAGCTGTAGTGGAGGTGGTGTCCTTTGAATAATGTATTTCTGAGGATGCATCTGTCTATCTAGTTGATAGCTCAAGTGGGTGACAAAATTCCAAATATGTTGCTGGACATCATCGTGCTATCGTTTTTTTCATCATCCATGTAAAACTCATAGCAGCACTGACGCCTGGATGGATAAAGACCTAAGTACATACCAGATGACCTGCTTACATTCAAAGCCTCTAGAGTCTGAGACCTTGAGAGAGAGGTAAACATGTACCCATCCTGGGAGGGAGGGGGGTTCTCTCGACATTCCCAAAAGGCAGCATGGTCCACAGGGCAGAGTAGTCCATGGAAGAAAAAGGTAAAGGTAAACTTAGGGGAGAGGGATATCAAGGGGTAGGTTAAAAATAAAATATCTCCATTGGAGGTAGAGAGCAATACAAATTTCCAGGACATCCTTAGTTCTGTAGTAGTGGAAGCCTTAGAGTAGATATATACTTGTGGCAGTAGGAGTGACTGGTGGATGCATTGATGGACAGATGGCAGTAGCGTAGGTGGAAAGAATGAAGCAGAAGGAAGCCAAAAAAAAAAAGATAATGGAGAATGCTGCAGTGGGGTGTGTCCTTTTGACAATGTATTGCTAAGGATGCATTCATCCATTTAGTTGGTAGTTCAAGTGGGTAACACATTTCCAAATATGTAGCTGAATGGAGTCATGCTAACTTCTCTTCATCATCCATGTAGTATGTAGAAAGTTGTTCTCGTCCGAGGCTGGACATATATTTTTCCCATCCTAATCCATTGTGTTTGTACAGTGGGCATATTGCAATTATTTTGTCTTCCTTCAGATACGATTTAAAATTAAGAAACCATAGGACCACATTGTTGGTAGTTGTCATTAATCACACAATTACAAAATTTGCCACCAAGACCACATTCTCATCTCACCATTGTAAGTCACTGAAACAATTAGGGTGGCTGGAACTCCCCCACCATCTCTCATTCACCCAACTAACTACCATGCACAAAATAATCTACAGACCCACAGACTGTCCTGTTCTCTCAACTCTACTTGCCAAATACCATTCCAGCAGGCATCTAAGATCTGAAAATCATCTACTTCTAAAAGCAGATAAGCCCACCTTACCTGCTGGTCAACTCCTCTATGCCTTCACCATCGCCAAACTATAGAACTCACTTCCGCCTTCTATAAGAAACACAGGCAGCACCACCACCTTCAAACAAATGCTGAAAAATCATCTCAACTCTTCCTGGCTATGTTCCTGCTCTGTAACCTAACCTCTTCTCTCTCCTTATATGATTACTAAACTCCTATGTCTTTTGCTACTAGTGACTGATGATATTTTCTACATATTTATTTTTATCTTCACTTGTTGCTTCTGGTACAATAATACTGATCTCTGTTTATACCAATCTGATTGAATTCATTAAATCCTGCTTTAATGTATATTTTCTGTATATATTGCTGTAATCAACCAAACTAGATTCCTGCTTTTATGTATATATTCTGTATATGTTACTATATTTACTATCTGTAGCACTGTTTCTGCTTCTGTACTAATTAATGTTTATATTTTTTTCTGTATCGCGTTGGAGCTTTTCTTCCCGGGCCTCCACTGAAAATGGGCTCTTTTAGGCCCAGTGGACTTATCTCGGTAAACAAATGCAATAAATAAATAAATAAATAAAATAGTGAATCTTGTGGTGCTCTTCTTGTCACACATTATTGCCCCATCCTGATGCTCTACAGTTGAATAAGATGGTGCTGCATTGCTCTGTTGCTGTCTTCATGCCTTGCATGACGTGCTAAACTAATATTCCTTCAGAAGAAGTTGGTGGTTGATGGAATGGAACATTCACTTAGCCATATGTCTCTGGAGCTCCCATTTGATCTTGCAGGCAGGTCTGCTTTTAGAAAATTCTCTGATTTGTTTCATTTGGGTACAGTTCTCATTACAGAGAACAAACTCATTTCTTGAATGGAAAAAAACTTAAAATCTTAAGTTTTTAACAGACGTATATGCCTTTAATAGTTGAGTTTGTGATGTCATTTACTCATGGGATCAAGAAGTTCTTTCTATTGGCTTATAGATATTTTTAAACTGAAAGTTTTTTACTGTTGAATGTATTGTTTTCTGATGAAGTCTAATGACGAATGTGGAAAATAAATTGTTGTTTAAGCTGCAATTTGTGCCTCTTGTTCTCAGTGTAAGTTCCAGTTTTTGTGGGAGGTTGTGGTTGATATGAAGTTGAAATTCCAGTATATTTTTTGGTTTCATAAATACATAACTCCTTACAAAAGCACTCTTCTTAACCACAAACCCCATACACACAGACTGGCATTTAGTAGCAATGTTATCACATTTGTAAGAAACGTCTGTACCACGTCAAGGTAGCCAGTCATAGAGAGGAGAGGTCCACTCCCACTACCATTCCAATGTTCATGCCAGGCATATCTACAGACATACTTGTAGCATCACGAACACCTACAAACAGTACCTGCATAATCATACGTTTCCTCATACTTACCAATGTGCCGCTGGTGCTGTTCATACCAACCTCCTGATCTTAATGTTTTTATCATCAGGATTTGTATTTTTATTTATTTATTTATTTTAGTTTGTTTAGTGGTGTTAGTACACTGATCACTGTAGACCATTTGTAGGCACAGCCCAGATGAAGAGATTCACAAAAAGGAAAATAGAACAAATTCCCATACACCAAGTAATCACAGAAGGTAGATAATTCTATAGACTATTGATACACTATGTAAATAATATTTGCAGAGTAAAAAATCAAATGTGAATTAATTTTAGTAGTAAATATGAGAGGGAAGCAGTAACTGAGAACAGAGGATCAAAGTAGAAGTGATGCAGTTGAGGAGGGAGTTTAAGTTATGTGTCCAGTGGAGAAGCACTTCAAGTTATATTTTTGATAAAGGTGTTTTTTGATATGAGCTTTGAAGTTGGGGAAATAGGAGACTTCTTCATGGTGAAGGGGGAGGGATTGCTGGAGTTTGGGTGCAAGAATGGAGCAGGAATGGTCAGTAGAGTGCAGTTTAGTTTTGGTGGCATCTGGAATGAGGGGTTAACTGGGAGAGGTTATGGAGGTTGTAGGGGGTGGTTTTTCTATGGAGTTTGGCTGCAAGAGGTGGAAAGGCATCTGGGTGTAGTAGTTTGAAAACAAAAGATCCTTGGAGCAGCTCAGCTCTGCAGGGGCTGGCAGCCATTTGGCCTTGGTCCTCTTCATGAGGTTGTGGATTTTTGTCATGTTTTGGTTTTCCATATTGATGTCCCGTCCTCGTGCTTTACAGGAGCAATGGTTAGGATACATAATATTCAAAAGAATGATCTGTGCTTCTCATAGAATGTTGAGCTAAGTTCCATTTCTATCTTATCAGTTGCAGGTACCCTAATTCTTTGGATCAATATAAAGGAAAGATGCTAGAACTGTGCCATAGAGGTATAAATCCCTAAAGACTGCTAGGTGTCATGTATACAGTTAAGTGTCTGAGGCACTGGGAGGGATGGGCTGACCTGTCCTGTTAGAGAGTGATGATGTTTATGTTGGCTTTCCCTCAGGGCACCATGATCCACAGAGCAGCATAGGCCATAGATATGGCAGGTAATTGCAGGGGAGGGGATACCAATGGGTAGGTCACAAAAAAATCCCCAGTAGAATTAGTCAGCAGGAAAAATTCCCAGGACAACCTTAGGATCAGCAGTGGAGCAAGGCTTAGATCAGATATAGTCCTGTGGCAGTAGGAGACACTACTGTTTCTGATGATGGACAGGGGTCACTGTGATAGCTGGAAAGAATGAAACAGAAGGGGACCAAAAAAGATGAAGGAGAGTGCTGCAGTGGAGATGCTGTCCTTTGATAATTTACCACTGAGGATAAATCTGTCATCTAGTTGGTAGCTCAAGTTGGTGACTGTAGTATAAGACAGTACTGTATCGCTCAACTGGTTGGTGACAGTAGTATAAGACAGTTCTGCATCGTTCAACTGGTTGGTGACAGTAGTATAAAACAGTTCTGCATCGTTCAACTGATTGGTGACAGTAGTATAAGACAGTTCTGCATCGTTCACCTGGTTGGTGACAGTAGTATAAGACAGTTCTGCATTGCTCAGCTGGTTGATGACAGCAATATAAGACAGTTCTGCATCACTCAGCTGGTTGGTGACAGTAGTATAAGACAGTTCTGCATCGTTCAGCTGGTTGGTGACAGTAGTATAAGACAGTTCTGCATCGCTCAGCTGGTTGGTGACAGTAGTATAAGACAGTACTGCATCGCTCAGCTGGTTGGTGACAGTGGTATAAGACAGTTCTGCATCACTCAGCTGGTTGGTGACAGTAGTATAAGACAGTTCTGCATCACTCAGCTGGTTGCTGACAGTAGTATAAGACAGTACTGTATCGCTCAGCTGGTTGGTGACAGTAGTATAAGACAGTTCTGCATCGCTCAGCTTGTTGATGACAGTAATATAAGACAGTTCTGCATCACTCAGCTGGTTGGTGACAGTAATATAAGACAGTACTGTATCGCTCAGCTGGTTGGTGACAGTAGTATAAGATAGTACTGCATCGCTCAGCTGGTTCATAGGTTCATAGGTTCATACTAGGCTATCTGCCCAAGGGCATTTATAAGCCTAGCCCAGAGTTTTGTGGCTTTCGCCACCCCTTTAGTTTGGAGGATACTATGCCCATTATTTTCCTGTGCCTCTGTCAAGCAATGACACTGAGATAATCCCTGGGGTATATCTGCGATCTCCCATCCATTGGTCAAGATTTCTCTTGAACAAAGCCAGCGAGGTGCTCTGCCTCACATATACCGGGATTTTGTTCCACAGCATAGGGAGTCTCTGGGTGATGAATCTGTCCCTCCAGCACGTCCTATTAATAACCGTGTCAAGGTTTAAGTCTCCTGCCCTTGTAGTTCTGAGGGATCTAGATTTTTTGAGGTTAAGCATGTTCATCAATTCTGGGTTGGACATGGCCTTGTATGTCAGGCACAGGTCACCTCTGAGCAGACGGTAAGTGACTGAATAGAGCTGAAGTTCCTTCAGTCGGGCAGCATAGGACATATTTTTGAGACCCTTTATCCTTTTGGTGAGGAACTTTTGGGGCCTTTCCAGTTGCTGCAGGTGTCATGTCAGATACATTCCGAATGGGGCATTGTACTCAATCATTGGTCTGATGAGTGATGAGTACAGGGGGACGATGACTTCCCTTGATCTGGATGTGAATCCCTTCATGATCAGGTGGGCAATGTAGAAGGTCTTCCTAACTACTTTGGCAACGTGAGTGTCAAATGAAAGATTACTGTCAACCTGGGTCCCCAGATCCCTGATAACCTCTTCTGTGCTTAGTGGGTTGCCACCTGAATGGTAGCTAGGGGTAACCTTGTTTTTCCCGAAGGGTATGACTATGCATTTTTTGGTGTTTAACTTTAGGCCATGGCTCTGGCACCAGTTATCCATTTCTATAAGACCCTTCTGAAGGATATCTGTGTCAGATGTGTTCTCAACTATGGCACCCAGTTTGCAGTCATCTGCAAATTTTGTCAGCCATAATCCTCCTGTGTTTGCTTGTACTTCTGAAAAGTAGATGCGGAACAGGAGAGGGCCCAGGACTGAGCCCTGTGGGACACCACTTGTGACAGGCTTTGAGTCTGACATGGCGCCAGCAACTCTGACCCTGTGGGTTCTGTCACTTAGCCAGTTTGCAACCCATCTTGTGACGTATGGGTTTATATTTAAGCTGATGAGTTTTCAATGATACCTGAGTGAGGTATTGTGTCGAAAGCCTTTGCCAGGTCGAGGTAGGCTGTGTGGACTGCCTTTCCCTCGTCAATGGCCTTGGTGACTGTCTCGAAAAAGTCAACCAAGTTTAAAAGGCATGATCTGCCTTTGACAAAGCTGAACTGAGTCGGATCCAAAGTCTGCAAGTCTCCTATGTCTTTATTTATGAGTTCCATTATGATCCTCTCCATAGCTTTGCAGATCAAGCTTGTCAAGCTGATGGGACGGTAATTTCCCGGGTCGGTGGAAGCACCGGCTTTGTGAAGTGGGACCACAGTTGCCTTACGCCACTCCTTAGGCACGTATCCTGAGGTGAGGCTAAGATTAAACAGCTGCCCTAACTGCGGGTTTAATTCCTCATTGAGTTCATGGAGCACACATCCGGGGACACCATCTGGTCCCATGGATGCTGTGTTTTTTGCCTTGGAGAGAGCAGTTCTCACCTGAGCGTTAGAGATGTTTGGGGGGCTATAATTCTCTGGTATAGATATCTCACCTTTTGGGGGGGGGGGAGTTTGCACTGAACCTGTCAGCCAGTATGTTGGCAATGTCTGTAGGTTCAGTAATTTTTACATCATTTTGAACTAATTCTGAGCATATCTGGGAGTTTCCTCCCAGGTTTCTAACATAGCTAAAGAAGGCCTTATGATTGTCCTTTGAGTCCTTAGCGACTTTTCTCTCAAAATTTGCCTTGGATGATTTTATGAAAAATCTTAGTTTTTTACTTATAATGATCAAGGGTGTTTTCCCTTTTAAGGATTTTGCTCTACCTTGTAGTAGCTTCCTCCTTTTGTTGTAGAGCTTGTTTATGGCTGGGGTCCACCAGACTGGATGCTTGCCTTTGGTACAAAGAGTCTTTGTTTTGTTTGGGATTGCCTGATCCATGCAGTCCTGTAGGTGCTGGTAGAAGGCATTTGTAAGTGATTCAGCGGCTTGAGTAATGGTTTCCGCAGTCTCGGGGGCCTTAAAAGAGACCACACTAGTCTTTAGAAGTGTGAAGTCGGCTTTTGAGAAGTTCTTCACTGTGGTCTTTTTTATCTCAGGTGGGGGCAGGATGTGGACTTCCAGTGAGATTAGTTTATGGTCTGATCTCACCAGTGAGGGGTATACTTCCGGTGTTGAACATTATGACCCCATGTTCGTGATGATGAGATCTAGTATGTTATCTCCTCTTGTGGGGATGGTGACTAGTTGTTCCATGGCATTTGAGTTTATGAACTCTAGGACCTTTGGGCTAGAGTGTTGGGGCTTGAGTAGTGATCCCAGTCTATATTTGGGTAGTTGAAATCACCTAGTATGATGGTGTTTGGAGATACATTTATACCCTCCAGTGTTTTCAGGAAAGCTACGTGAGGTTCCTGAGATTGAGAGGGTGGCCTGTGACATGCTGCAAATTGCAGAGCAGTCTTGCCTATGGTTAATTGCACCTGGATGGTTTCCGATGCATCGTGCATTGCCACCAACCTTGAGGTGTGAGTGTCCTTGATGAATATAGACACCCCCCTTCCTTTCTTGGTGTTGTCCGGATTTTGGGGCCGGAACGCATGATATGAGGTAAAGCCTGATAGTGCCGGGGTGCTCTCGGGAGCCTTGAACCAGGTTTCAGTCACAGCACAGACATTGATGTTCTCCATACTGAGAAGGGCCTTGAGTGCGTGCATCTTGAGGTTGAGACTTCTGGCATTGAGCAGCATTAACCTTAGTTTTTTTCCTTTTTTGTGTTCTAGGGTGGTAGGTTTAGGATTTGAGCCTTGCCTAAAAAAGGCACTATGGGGGTGGCAAGAGCCTTTGCCAATATCCGAAGCCCAGGGGTGACAGGTGCAAGCCGTCCCTTGCGAAGCAGCGTGGCTTGTCCAGCATGTCATTCCAGGCAGACAGACATTGGATCCCCTTTGAATGACACCAGAGTTTAAGCCAATTATTAAAGCTGATCATCTTGTCTCTGTATTGTGGCATCATTCTTGGTGAAGGTAGGATACTGCTCAAGGTCAGGGTCATACCTGCCTGGGCTATATAATCAGAGAGCTCCTCTATGTCTCTTTTCATGTAGTCCAAGGAGGTACATCTCAGGTCGTTCACACCAGCGTGGACAATGACAGAGTCGTACTTGTACCTGCTGTTGAGAGACCTGAGTGCTTGCGTTACGTGGCGGATTCTAGCACCCGACAGGCAGCTTACTGTGACCTTTTCCTTGCTCAATCTGGTGAGCGGGAAGTCAGTGTGTCTGACTATGGAGTCACCAATGACGAGTGTGTCTGGCATTGTGTTTGGCCTTAAGGGCTGTGACTGTTTGGCACACTGACTGTGTGGTCTATGTGTTGCATGTGTTGTGTCCTGAGGTGGCAGTTGTTTGGGTGTCTGCTTTGGTGGCCTCTGCTGCTTTGGTAGATTTTTGATCAGAGCCTCCGAGTATGTTTTTGTGTATTTATGTGTATGATTTGAAGTTGTGATAGTACTATGTGAGACTGGGTTTGTGGTGTGTGGTTACTTTCTCCTCCTGTCTGGTCTTACCAGTCCGATGTTGAGAGCGCTCAGCCTCCAGTTTGGCTATATAGTTGCATCTCTCGCATGTATTTGTGTTTTGTGGGAGAAGGAGAGGGTTGTCCGTGTACATGAGACAATTGTAACATTGCCTCAATATTCCCAGATTCATCAGCTGAGGAGGAGAGGACACTAGCAACTGATCTCTCGACATGCTAGAAGGAAAAGACAAGGACTTTAAAAGACTCCGGGGAATGTGGGGGATCGAAAAGGGTCTTTGGCTGGTGGGATACTATGTATAAAAAAAGTGCTATATCAAGTAAAAAAGTACTTTAGGAGCAAGTGCTAGGCTTTACAGATAGGGACTAGTCTACTTAGGAATCAAGTAGAGCTGAACTTTTTAGATATAGAATACGCTGGTTAGATCAGCAGTACAGTTCAAGGAAGGCTGTTTTAAGGGAAAATTTGAAGAGTGGACTTTAGGTAGCCCGAATAGTTTAACCTTGATTAACCACCGCTGCTCTTGTGTGCTCCTGTGGCAACCCCGTGCTAAAGCGCGCTAAAGCGTGCTTTATAGCAGGGGGCTGGAAAAAACAGGAAATTACCCAAAATGGCCAATGAATTACTAGTTACTGTCTCTAACTACTCCTCTGAGGACAAACAGGCAGCTCAGTACTCCCCACTCTCACTGGTGAGTAAAGAAACTTCCCTCTGGCCACACAAGAAAATGGAGGAACACAGGAACCAAATACGAAGCCCAGGGATCAGCAAATCTGATCACTGGAAAAACTAGCTAGGAAAGTTGGGAAAGCAGAAGTATTTTTTTGTTTTTTTTCAAGTTTTTTTTACACACACAGACAGAAAATACAGTAAATGCTTGGTTTTTCGACTAAATGCTATCAAAGGCTAGTACACTTGAGTGTATTAGCCTGTAGGTTAAGTTATAAGCAAAACTTAAGCTAAGAAGTGCAGTCAACAAATTAAGCTCAGAAAAACAGAGAAAACAGGTAATATCACAATAATATATGCAGATACAGTGGTCGAAATGCACAAAAGGTCGAAAAAAGCAATAAAAATGCTTAAAAAATACTTAGAATCAAGAAAGTCACTTTTTCTGCTCTCTGCTGCCTTAGGAACTCTGCAGGGGACCACGAGGAGCTATGCCAAGTTCTCTAATGCCAGAAAAGCCCACCAAAGCATGCTTTATAGCAGGGGGCTGGAAAAAACAGGAAATGACCCAAAATGGCCAATGAATTACTAGTTACTGTCTCTAACCACTCCTCTGAGGACAAACAGGCAGCTCAGTACTCCCCACTCTCACTGGTGAGTAAAGAAACTTCCCTCTGGCCACACAAGAAAATGGAGGAACACAGGAACCAAATACGAAGCCCAGGGATCAGCAAATCTGATCACTGGAACAACTAGCTAGGAAAGTTAGGAAAGCAGAAGTATTTTTTTGTTTTTTTTCAAGTTTTTTTTACACACACAGACAGAAAATACAGTAAATGCTTGGTTTTTCGACTAAATGCTATCAAAGGCTAGTACACTTGAGTGTATTAGCATGTAGGTTAAGTTATAAGTAAAACTTAAGCTAAGAAGTGCAGTCAACAAATTAAGCTCAGAAAAACAGAGAAAACAGGTAATATCACAATAATATATGCAGATACAGTGGTCAAAATGCACAAAAGGTCGAAAAAAGCAATAAAAATGCTTAAAAAATACTTAGAATCAAGAAAGTCGCTTTTTCTGCTCTCTGCT